>NC_051086.1:3427920-3472366 GCF_004664715.2 Peromyscus leucopus
GTTGCGTGGGACGTCAGCAGGTCATCTTACCCGTCATGGAGACACTTGCCCAGGCCACACAGGTGCTCTGTCTTAGGTTGGTGAGTGCCCCCCAGGAATTACCCGTCTCTGAAAACTCGTTATCATACAGGCTCAATCGTGTGTGAGCTGCAGAGTTAACTGCTGCCAAAGATTTCAAAGTGGCACTGGGCTTGCAATCTGTGTGTTCAACACAGAAAAGACCCACAGAGGTCCTATCTCACCCATAGCCAGTAGGCTAAAGGCAACTGAACCATTCCCTTCCTTAATGAGCCATACTGTACGTTGGAGTCCTTGTAAGATAGTATCCCAAAAGCAACTGGAGCTTGAGTTTATAAATTTATAATTTTCAAAGCCAATCGAGATGTATATAACTACTGAATTAAATTTATCATGCCCAATAGAATGGAAGATTAACTAATTGTGGTAGCTACTTTTGTTGCCAGGGTCTCCACTGTGCTAGCTGTAGTAAGCAATTATGAAATGGTAATCCCAGAAACAGTAGCAGCGGTGGCCGCCATTGCTATAACAGCAACAGCGGCAGCAGCAATGTCAAATTCTCTTCTGGAGTGTGTGGACATCCACTGGCATGGATACAACTCCAGTAAGACGAACTGCCAAGGCCCATTTTTCTTGATCCCAGCACGACTTTAGCTGGCAGCTCTTCTGGAGAATCCAATCTCATGGCTATAGTTCCTAGGCTTACATTAATGCTTGCCAAAGCTGGTCATATTGGGCTCTCAATCTCCATTGGCATCAGAAGGGTAGATTTTTTTCATGAAGACCCATTAGGTCTCTGTCCTGTTGGGCTTCAGCAGCAGCCACAGGGCACGTTCAGTGCTCAGGAATCCAAAGAGGAACCTCATTGTCCTGAGGCAAGACATAAATAGAACCCCAGGCCACACCAACACTAGATCGGGTCTCCTCCACGTGCTAGTAGAAAGATCTTTTCATCGCTCCAGAGGGTGATTTGCAACAGGGGCCCTCCAGTGCTTATCTGTATCGGATACTCCAGCAGAATCCACCGATAAAAAATTTAAAATATATAAAACAAGGGAAAGAATAGAATGTGGAGAGGAATGATGAGTCCCTAGTTCTCCCTTTTTTTACTTTAGTAAAATGTTTGTTTGTTTAATATTTCAATTTTTTCTTTTCTTTTTATTTTTTATTGTTTAAAATTAATTAATTAATTTTTCTATTATTAGCTTGATACAGTATGTATTCTTATCTTAATAGTGAGATGTTTCCTTGAGGCTTGCTCAGGAATTGAGTAAAACCGAAATTTATTATAAGCTACAGTTGTCCTAGGGACCTTCATGCTATATCTATAGCCTCCATGGTTCTGTGGGCTGTAGTCTGATTGTTCTTTATTTTATATATAGAATCCACTTATGAGTGTGTACGTACCATGTTTGTCTTTCTGGGTTTGGGTTACCTCACTCAGGATGATTTTTTCTAGTTCCATCCATTTGCCTGCAAACTTCATGTTTTCATTGTTTTTCTCTGCTGAGTAGTACTCCATTGTGTTTATGTACCACATTTTCTTCATCCATTCTTCAGTTGACGGGCATCTAGGTTGTTTCCAGGTTCTGGCTATTACAAATAGTGCTGCTATGAACATAGCTGAGCATGTATCTTTATGGTATGAATCAGCATTCCTTGGGTATATGCCCAAGAGTGGGATGGCTGGGTCTTGAGGTAGTTCAATTCCTAATTTTCTGAGAAACCGCCATACTGATTTCCACAGTGGTTGTACAAGCTTGCATTCCCACCAACAGTGGAGGAGTGTTCCCTTTGCTCCACATCCTCTCCAACATTGATTGTCATTGATGTTTTTGATTGTAGCCATTCTGATAGGTGTAAGGTGATATCTCAGAGTCGTTTTGATTTGCATTTCTCTGGTGATTATGGATGTTGAGCATTTCTTTAAATGTCTTTCAGCCATTTGTGATTCTTGTTTTGTGAATTCTCTGTTTTTAGCTCTTTAGCCCATTTTTTAATTGGACTGTTTAGTATTTTGATGTTTAGTTTCTTGTGTTCTTTATATACTGTGTAGATCAATCCTCTGTCAGATGTGGGGTTGGTGAAGATCTTTTCCCATTCTGTTGGCTGTCTTTTTGTCTTATTGACTGTGTCTTTTGCCCTGCAAAAGCTTCTCAATTTCGAGAGGTCCCATTTATTAATTGTTGTGCTCAGGGTCTGTGCTGTTGGTGTTATATTTAGGAAATGGTCTCTGGTGCCAATGCATTCAAGGGTACTTCCTACTTTCTTTCCTATTAAGTTTAGTGTAACTGGATTTATGTTGAGGTCTTTGATCCACTTGGACTTGAGTTTTGTGCATGGTGACAGATATGGATCTATTTGTAATCTTTTACATGTTGACATCCAGTTATGCCAGCACCATTTGTTGAAGATACTTTCTTTTTTCCATTGTATAGTTTTGGCTTCTTTGTAAAAAACCAGGTGTTCATATGTGCATGGATTAATGTCAGGGTCTTCAATTCGATTCCATTGGTCCGTATGTCGGTTTTTATACCAGTACCAAGCTGTTTTTATTACTATAGCTCTATAATAGAGTTTGAGCCAACTCCCAACTTTTAAACCAATAATTCAGCAATGTTAGTAAATTCATAAAGTATTTAACCATTTAAACAAAAAACAAAAAACCAAAACAACAACAAAACAAGTGGCCTGTCCCCTTGGAGCAGGACCCAATGGGGAGGGTCAGAGATTTTGTACCCTGAATTATCCATTACCTACAGTCCATCCCTATCAGCCCTTCCAAATAATGCTGGGGTAAGGAGTCAGGAGGAAGCCTCACTGCAAGGTGATCCTGTGCCAGCTAACTCCATGCTGCTCTATAAATGGCTCCGGCTGAGTATGGCAGGCTATGGCACGAACACCTGCTCTTCTGACCTCCACTCATGCTTGTCTCTGCAGACACTGAGGATTTTCCTTTCCATGAACACCTGGACTCACTGCACTAAGATCCGCTCAGCTTTCTTGTCCCTCTGCAGAGAACATTCTCCTATCTACTTGAATATTGGCTTTTCTGGGTTATCAGTGTCTCAGCTGGAATGTTACCTCATTTGACCCTCTCGTGCATAGAAGCCCTTTCAGTAACTCACCAAGACGTTCCTCCCCACTCTTAGCATTGTAATCCAGGTCACATTCTGAGATGGTTTGATTTATTGTCCTTATGATCCCTGCTCATTTTTATGAGCTTCATGAGATTAAGTGTATCTTGTATACTGTTCTCCCCATTCCTAGATTAGAGAAAGGCACATAATCGATTCTTAGTAAATATGTATGGGAGGTTGGAGGGACACATTAGACAGACCCAACAAATGTGAAATCTCCTGGCATTTTCCAGAATATCCAGAATAATTAACTTTTAGGTTGGGAAATAGGAAACTGCTGGCATTCAACACATTTTTCACCTAAAATAGAAGTTTCATAGCTAATAATCTGGCATAGGTGGAATACAGAGTGGGTGAGGAAAGGGAGAAGCAGAAATACTTCTCAGATTAAATTCACTTCTTAGGGATGAGTAGGAACAGAAAGTCTTTTATCTGGGGAATAATGTCCTATTCTGTAGTTTAGGAAGATCAATTTGACTGTAGGGTGAGTCACAGAGGAGATGAGTCAGGAGACAAGGGCAATGATTTGGAGAAGTGATAGTGTGAATGACTAAGGCAAAGTAGGAAGGAGGGACTGGACCAGAGCTCTGTGGAGGAGGGTTTGTCAAGACTTGTGAAAGGAGCTTGATACAGGGAAATGGGAACCCCAGGTCCCCTACACTGTGAGAGTTCTAAATCTACTTCACATATAGCACTACAGAAGTAAGCAAAACGGAATTCTTGACCCCAGGTACTTAGGTAAAGCAATCAGTCATAAAAGAAATAATGATGGCTGGCCAGTTAGCTCAATTGGTTAGAGCATGGTGTTAATTATGTCCAGGTCAAGGTCTTGATATGGGGCTAGAGAGATGGCTCAGTGGTTAAGGGCAATGGTTGCTCTTTCAGAAGACCCAAGTTCAGTTCCTAGAACCCACACTGGGGCTCACATCCATATAACTCCACTTCCAGAGGATCTGATACCCTCTTTTGAATTCTACTGGTACAAGGCACACATGTGATACACAGACATACATGCAGAGGGAAAAATGCACACATAAAATAAATAAATATTTTAAAAAAATGAAACCTCAGGCTTTTTTTTTGATTATTAACTTTTTTTTTTATTATTTTACAACACCATTCAGTTCAACATAATAGCCACAGATTCCCCTGTTCTCCCCCTCTCGCCCCCCTCCCCCCAGCCCACCCCCTCTTCCCACCTCCTCCAGATCAAGGTCTCCCCTGAGGACCGGGGTCGACCTGGTAGACTCAGTCTAGGCAGGTCCATTCCCCACCCTCCCAGACCGAGCCAAGTGTCCCTGCATAAGTCCCAGGATTCAAACAGCCAACTCATGCAACGAGCCCAGGACCAGGCACCAATGCACAGCTGCCTCCCAAACAGATCAAGCCAAATGACTGTCTCACGCATTCAGGGGGCCTGATCCAGTTGGGGGCCCTCAGCCTTTGGTTCATAGATCCTGTGCTTCCATTCATTTGGTTTTTTGTCCCGGTGCTTTATCCAACCTTGGCTTCAACAATTCTTGCTCATATAAACCCTCTTCTTTCTCACTAATTAGACTCCCAGTTCTCCACCAGGGGCCCAGCCGTGGATGTCTGCATTCAGATTCCTCAGTCCTTGGATGGGGTTTATGGCACAACTATCAGGGTGTCTGGCCATCCCATCACCAGAGTAGGTCAGTTCCTGCCGTCTCGCGACCAATGCCAGCAGTCTTTTGCGGGGGTATCTTTGTGGATCTCCGTGGGCCTCCCTAGCTCTCTGCTTCCTCCCCTTCTCACCTTCTCATGTGGTCTTCATTTACCATGGTCTCCTATTCCTTGTTCTCCCTCTCTGTTCTTGATCCAGCTAGGATTTCCCACTCTCTTCCCCACGACCGTCGCCCTTCATTGTTCCCACTCATGACCAGGCTGTTCATGTAGATCTCGTCAATTTCTCCGTGTCTTTTTTTGGGGTCCCGTTTTCCAGGTAGCCTCACTGGTGATGTGAGTAGCAGTCCAGTCATCCTTGTTCCACATCTAGCATCTTCCTATGAGTGAGTACATACCACATTTGTCTTTCTGAGTCTGGGTTACCTCACTCAGGATGATTTTTTCTAGATCCATCCATTTGCCTGCAAACCATATGATGTCATTGTTTTTCTCTGCTGAGTAGTATTCCATTGTGTATATGTGCCACAATTTATTTATCCATTCTTCAGTTGAAGGGCATCTAGGTTGTTTCCAGGTTTTGGCTATTACAAACAATGCTGATATGAACATAGCTGAGCAAGTGCTCTTGTGGTATGATTGAGCATTTCTTGGGTATATGCCCAGGAGTGGTATAGCTGGATCTTGGGGGAGATTGATTCCCAATTTTCTAAGAAAGCGCCATATTGATTTCCAAAGTGGTTGTACAAGCTTGCATTCCCACCAGCAGTGGAGGAGAGTTCCCCTAGTTCCACATCCTCTCCAGCATAAAGTGTCTTCAGTGTTTTTGATCTTAGCCACTCTGACAGGCGTAGGTGGTAGGTATCTCAGAGTTGTTTTGATTTGCATTTCCCTGATGATTAGGGATGTTGAGCAATTCCTTAAATGTCTTTCAGCCATTTGGGTTTCCTCTGTTGAGAATTCTCTGTTTAATTCTAAAGCCCATTTCTCAATTGGACTGTTGGTCGTTTTGATGTCTAATTTCTTGAGTTCCTTATATATTCTGGATATCAGTCCTCTGTCACATGTGGGGTTGGTGAAGATCTTTTCCCATTCTGTAGGCTGTCGCTTTGCCTTGTTGACCGTATCCTTTGCTCTACAAAAGCTTCTCAGTTTCAAGAGGTCCCATTGATTGATTGTTTGTCTCAGTGTCTGCGCTACTGGTGTTATATTTAGGAAGTGATCTCCTATGCCAATGCGTTCAAGACTACTTCCTACTTTCTCTTCTAGCAGGTTCAGAGTAGCTGGATTTATGTTGAGGTCTTTGATCCACTTGGACTTAAGTTTTGTGCACGGTGACAGATATGGATCTATTTGCAGCCTTCTACACGTTGATATCCAGTTATGCCAGCACCATTTGTTGAAGATGCTTTCTTTTTTCCATTGTACACTTTTGGCTTCTAACCAAGCAAGTGAAAGACCTATATGATAAGAACTTTAAGTCCCTGAAAAAAGAAATTGAAGAAGATGTCAGAAAATGGAAAGATCTCCCATGCTCATGGATAGGCAGGGTTAACATAGTAAAAATGGCAATCTTACCAAAAGCAATTTACAGATTCAATGCAATCCCCATCAAAATACCAACACAATTCTTCACAGACCTGGAAAGAATAATACTCAACTTCATATGGAAAAACAAAAAACCCAGGATAGCTAAAAGAAACCTGTACAATAAAACAACTTCTGGAGGCATCACAATCCCTGACTTCAAGCTCTACTATAGAGCTACAGTAATAAAAACAGCTTGGTATTGGCATAAAAACCGACATGTGGACCAATGGAATCGAATTGAAGACCCTGACATTAACCCACACACCTATGGACATATAATTTTTGACAAAGAAGACCTCAGGCTTTTATAATCTTAAGCTTTAGAGTAGTTTTTATCCTGTTTAACAGAAAAGGAATCTGCATCTTCAAGTCTTGGGCAAGGTCCTACAATTAGTATGATTAGAACTCACAGAAAAAAATTATTTCTCAATGTATGTTCTTAATTAAAAGAACATTATTTCACTGAAGAAATATTTAAAGACTGATATAAAATACATTATATAGAATATATTTTATATTATTATTTTATAGTATTATTTGATGTTTTTAGGAGTTAAAATATAGGGGCTGGAGAGATGGCTCAGCTCTTCCTGAGGCTTTGAGTTCAATTCCTAGCACCCACATGGTGACTCATACCATGTGTAACTCCAGTCCCAAGGGATCTGACACTCTTTTCTGGACTTTACTGGCACTGCATGCACATAGTTCACAGACACAGATTTAGGTAAAACATTCTTACACATAAAATAAAAACCTCACAACAATTTAATAGTAAAAATATAACTTTCTTAGTGCACTCTAAATTCCAACAAAAAGTAACTGAATGTAATTTTGTTTTGTTTTTTAAAACAGGGTCTGCTTTTATAACTCAGGCTGGCCTGGAATTCCCTACCTATACCTTGGTGGCCTTGAACATATATTAGTCCTTCTGCAAATTAGACCTGCTTCCCAAATGCTGGGATTACAAATGTGGGCTCCCACACCTACCTATATAATTTAATGTGAACCAAAGTATTGTTTTAATTAACAATAATGTGCTGGCTTTTGTGTTTTCCTCACTTAGCAACTGGAAACTATTGCTCAGTGAGAATCACTCAATAGTGAAAGTTTGTTCCCCTTATGAAGTGGATACCAAGTTACTTTCTTTGATACACTTGCCTGTTAAAGAATCTCGAGATTATTACTCTTTGGCTGACATTGTTGCAAATGGCCACAGTCTCGATGGGAGGATTATTAATGTGCTTGCAGCTGTGAGATCGGTAAGTCAGAAAATCAGTAAGTTAAAACCTTAGCAAAGTTCCCTGCATTTTGGCAGGGCACTCTGTCACCTGATTTATGTTTAGAATGCAGTAAGCACCAGATGGGACAATTTTTTCTCTTTACCTTGGTAGTAAGTTGAATTAAGAAAATAACATTTCTCATTATAAGGAAATTAGCATTTTATCTATGAATCACTAACAAAATAAAATCATACTTGATTGCTAATTGCAGCATGCACGATTATACTTATAAGTGATCCATTAGGTATATGAAAGTTTTGTATACTGGGTTAAACAAAGACATAAATAAATAAAAAGGATAAACTTGTTGACATGAACAGCCATAATGTTCTTCAGACAAGTCAAGGACTCACCTGTGTGCGTGTGTCCTCAGAGTGGCTCAGATGGAGGGGGTGGGGAAGACCTAGCAGACTGCAGTGGGAGCTGCTGTGGTAAGGTGCTGGTGAGCAGCAGAGCACAGTGTCCACACAAGTCAGGAGTTAGCACAGCTTCTGTACATCAGCATCTGTCTCAGTAACTGTGACGAGCTCTGAGTTTAGAGTTGAACAGACAAAGGCACTACAAAAAATTAAAGGTGGACCTCAAAAGTATACTTTGAAGGGCTGGGAGTGTGGCTCCATGTACCCCCAATCCCCACCCCCAAAAAGTAAACCTTCACAAAAATATAGCACATGCAGAAAATTGTTGTTTAGGATAGAGAATCTGAGACTCTATAGGACAATCTTAAAATTTAGGCAAAATCACTCTCTGGGCCATTTCAGACAACCATTAGTTGTTTCCTCAAAGTCCTTTAATAATGTTATCATTTGCATGTAAAACCTCGAAACAGCTCCCCTCACCCCCATGAGCATGGCACCCTCTTTTGTACGTCATATCACCCCTTTTATGCCTTTTAGCTCCCCATTTGACTTGTCAACCCCACTGTCAGTATTTTACTTACTCCCTTGTTATGGCTGACCTCTCCTAGCCTCTGGCCTTAAGTTTCTTCTGACCTTCTTTTGAAGATCCTGTTTCATGGAGCCTTTGCATTTTTCTTCAGATATTTCCCACAGTGTTCAGTCTAGCTTAGAAATGGGTCAAATGACTATTCTTGGGGCCTTTCCTTGAGGCCACCAGAGATGCTTACTTCTCTCTCTCTCTTTCTCTTTCTCTTTCTCTCTCTCTCTCTCTCTCTCTCTCTCTCTCTCTCTCTCTCCCCTGTTTCCTCTCTTCTCTCCTCTTTTTATCTCTTCTCTTTCCTTCTCTCTTTCTCTTATTTATTCATTCATTTAGCTAGTTAATTAGGCTTTTTTTTTTGGAGACGGATTCTCTCTGTGTAGCCCTGGCTGTCTTGGAACTTGCTATGTAGATCAGGCTGGCCTTGAACTCAAAGATCTTCACCTGTTTCTGCCTCTCAAGTACTCGGAGTAAAGGTTTGCACCACCACACCTGGCTTTATGTATTAGTCAGTATATTGCTATATAGCTCAGGCTGGCCTTGAACTCAATGGCAATCTTGCCTCAGTCTTCCGAGTGCTGGAATGATAGTTGTCTGCCACCACACCTGGCTGTCCTGGTATCTTGACAAATAATTTTTATTCATTTACCCTTTGAGCACATACATCTATCTGTATTCTCTCTTCAAAGTGTCCAAATTTATAAGGTTAGCTAAGTACACCTAGTTTAGGCAGAAAGTACATTCAGATAATCAGATATTTATTAGTGATTCTTTTCTTGTTAATATTTAGAATTTCATGGTCGAAAGGAAACTATTTGATTATATTTAAGTACCTTCACAACTGTAGGAGAGGAACAATAATTTTCTTCAATTTCTAAGGTTGGAGAGCCAAAATACTTTACAACTTCAGACCGAAGAAAAGGCCAGAGGTGTGAAGTTAAACTCTTCGATGAAACAGAGCCTTCTTTCACAATGACATGGTAATCTCCCACATCTGTCACTAACTGTGACATCTTGTTCTTATCACTGAGACAGAAAACTTTCATTTTATAAAAAAAGTTGTATCAAGAGGTATAATAATAAGAGATGAGCAACACTTGAAAAAGCAAACTTCTTTCTTGAAGGATGAGATTTTTCTGTATGCAACCTTAGATGGCATAGATTCACTTAGAGGTACTCCACTGTGACAAGTTTTATTATTCTGCTTCATAACAAATAGTGTTGCTTTATTGGGGTTCACTGATGAGGAGCAAGTCAAACTTTTTGAGATTCACTGGTACCCTGGAGAATAGGCTATACCTAAAGTCTTGAAGATTATGACTCCTGATGCCTCTGCCTGCAAGTGCCATTACCTATCGAGTCCTCTGAGCTATGTATCCGTTTGGGAGACACAACTGTAGTGGTTAGAAGACTTGGCTTTGAAGATTGTAGGCCTTGAATCATTCAGTTCTAAGTAACCAAGTGCTGGGCAAATAAAGGACTTGTGGAGTAGATGTTAGAGATTAGTACATGCTGGAAACCAACTTCTTGCATAAGTGTTAAGGATGATGTCTTGGGCCTTGGGGATGACTTGGCCAGTAAAGACATGTTCCAAACAAACCTGGCAACCCAAGTTTGATCCCCAGAGTCTACATAAAGGTAGAAGGAGAAAACTGACTCCATGAAGCTGTCCTCTGACCTCCATGAATATGTTGTGGTTTGAGTGTATATGTGTACACACGTGTTTACATGTGTATATGTGTAAGCACATGTGTGTACACATATACACATAGTAGTAATAAATTAGAAAATTTAAAGTATGAAGTCTTAACCTCTTTGGTTACCTGGAAATTGTTAACCCCAGTCACTAAGGCATTTTTCGTTTTTCTGTTTTGGGGGTTCTTTTGAGGGGAGGTGTAAATATGTCACAGCCAGATTTTTCTAATGTATTCACTTTGTTTCACTTCTTTTTAAACAATGCAGTTGGGATAATGAATCCATTCTACTTGCACAGAGTTGGATGCCAAGAGAAACAGGTCTTATAATTTTAAGATTGTGTTGAAAATATTTATCATTTTCATCCCTCATATATTAACTTTAAAAATTTATGGCTTCTCCCCCAAACAGTAATATTTGCCTCAGATGTAAGAATAAATTTTAACAAATTTCAGAACTGCATGGCAGCAACAGTAATCTCAAAAACCATTATCACAACTAATCCAGGTAAAATGCTTTCTGTTTTCCATTCTTTTGGAAGTGGTCATGAACATATGCCAATATTTGTACAATGTATTTAAGAACCAAACTGCAGGTTACATTTTAAAAAGCTTTTCACTTAATGGTAGCTGAGGAATGTTGAGGTAACTCATCCCTAATGATTTCCTCTAACCAGGCCCCGCCTCCTGATAGCCATTTAGCTAGGAGTTCATCAATAGATGAATGCATTAATGAGGTCAGTGTCTTATGAACTAATCACCTCTCAATAATGTCGCCAGCCTGGGACTAATCATACAACAAATGAGGCTTTGGGGCCATTTTATATCCAAACCACGACACAATATTCACCTTTTTGTGGTGAAACACAAAATACATTCTTAGTGCTCTTTAGGAATGCAGCCTGAGGCTCAGCAGTGAAGAGAATGTGCTGCTGAGTTTAGTTCCCAGCACCCACATCAGGCAGCTCACAGCCACCTGCAACTTCCAGGGGTGCGATACCCTTTTCTGACCAATGTGGGCACCTACACACACATCTGCTATACCCTGTACAGACACATATATGTGCATATAATTAAAAATCTTATTTTTTTGAGACAAGGTTTTACTGTGTAGCACTCAATGGCTTGGAACTAACAAAGGTCTGCTGCCTCTGCCTCCCAAGTGCTGGTATTGAAGGTGTGTACAAAGAAATCTTTCTTAAGAATTGAATGTAACATACTATCCTATTATGTGATATTATTATCTATAGACACTATGTTGTACAACACAGTTCTTGAATTTACTTTGTCAAGGATGTAAATTTAGCAGACTATTTATAAAGGTGTTTAAACTTGGCTGGTTGTTTTAAATCAGACATATTTTAATTTCCTGGGCCACACCTACCTACCTTGTAGAAATGGCTTAGATATTTATCACAGATAACATGTTCCCTTTTTCCTTGTGGTTTTCCCACCTTGAGAGTATTCATTAGAGTGGGAGGGAATTCTGTCTTCCCTATGGACAGTCTGAGCCATGCTCTTTAAGGTGTCCATTGATTTGACTGCTGCAGCTCTGTTAGCAATTGCTCCCCTTCAATGTCTAGCAGTTCTAGTAGGACTTTAAAACATTCATTCATTCACCCATTAATTCACAAATACTCACAGAATGTTTTTTATGCACCAATTATGTATATAATGTCAGTCCTTTTTAGAACAAGACAGGAGACAGTGGAAGGTCAGATGGATGTAAGGATAGTCATGGTGTTGGACACTGGTATACACGATGAAAAAGCACAACCCTTGGTCATGAGAAATATACCCTCGATTTGAGAGAGAATAGTGGTAGGACATATGTAATGGGGCAGGAGGAAAAAACTCCTACATCTGCCTGAGGGAGTTAGAGGGGTCTAGGCACTATCAGCACAATAGTGGAATGTTCAAGTGGATTCTGCAACTAAAGAGTTGTGTTGGAGGCTGGGGTCTTGGGACTGATGGGCTTTAGAATCCTGTGAAGACCCTTTCAAAATGATTTTCTTGCCTTATGGCAGACCACATAATTACTCCTGAGAAAACTCATATTCTAATTTGAGGGACAAAGCTTTAAAATAACATTAAAGACATTTTTAAAGCTAGCCATGGAGCCAGGCCTGATGTTTCACACCTTTAATTCCAGCATTTGAGAGGCAGAGACAGTTGTCTGAATTTAAAGCTACAAGTGAGATCCTGTCTTGAAAAAACAAAAACAAAAACAAAACACAAAACCACCACCACCAACAACAAAAATAAGCTAGCCATTGTTGTGTGTGTGTGTGTCTATAATCCCAACACTTGGAAGTCTGACACATGAAGATTCTGAGTTTGGATCAGCCTGAGCTACCTATATCTTTCCTCAACACAGACAAACAAATACATTTGTGGGTGGTTAAAGCAGGGTTTCTTTGTATAACCTTGACTGTCCTGGAACTCACTCTGTAGACCAGTCTAGCCTCAAACTCATAGAGCTCCACCTGCCTCTGCCTCCCAAGTGCTGGGATTAAAGATTTGCATATCCACTGCCTGTCTAACAAATACAGTTTTTAAAAGTAAATAAAAAAGAGAAAAGAAAAGAATATCATATTCTGAAAATTTTGCTGGCCATGTCTGGTAACCTGAGTTCATTCCTGGGAACCTGTGTATAAGTAGTAGAGGATTGACTCAGGAAAGTTGTCCTCTAACTTCTACATGAGCATAGTGGCATATGTGTCCCCCATCATGTCTGTCTGTCTGTCTGTCTGTCTGTCTCTCTCTCTCTCTCTCACACACACACACACACACTCACACACACACACACACTCACACACACAATGATAGCAACAAATTAATAAAATTATTTTTTATATTTATTATTATTTTATGTGTGAGTGCTTTGCCTCTGTGTATATATGTGTACCACATGTGCGTCTGTTGCCTTCAGATGCCAGATGATGGCATTGGATCCCCTGGGACTGGAGTTACAGCTGGGGTGAGCCACCACATGGGTTCCAGGAACCCAACCTGGGTCTGCAAGAGTAGTAAGCTCTCTTAACCACTGAGCCATCTGTTGGGACCTTATTATTTTTTAATCAGGAAATGAATAAAATAATGAAAAGGAAAAAGGAATATACAAATAATCGATAATCATAACACCTAGAAGTAATTTTGCATGTCTGTTCCTCCAGATACTTTTATATATTCACATTTTTCAGTTTAAAAGAGTCTGGGTGGTGGTGGTGGCATATTTCTTTAATCCCAGCACTCAAAAGGCAGAGGCAGGCAGATCTCTGTGAGTTCAAAGCAGCCTGGTCTTCAGAGTGAGTTCCAGGACATCCAGGGCTACACAGAGAAACCCTGTCTTGAAAAACCAAACAAAACAGAAAAGAGTCTTATACCAACCACATTTTCACTAGCAACAGCCGCAACATCTTTCCATATGGATTCACTTTGCCTCACAGTGTTAATGGCTTAATGATAAATCTGTTGGATTATGATCTTATGTGGTATCGTGTTTTACACTTAAGATAATTTTAGATGCTTTGTAGTAATTTAAAAGATAATTATTTGGCTTTTTCCTTATTATGCGTTTTCAATTTAAGATACACCAGAAGCCAATATTCTGCTGAATTATGTAAGAGAAAATAAAGAAACAGATGTGGCTGATGAAATTGACAGTTACTTGAGAGAATCCATAAACTGTAAGTGACCTTCTAGATGAGAAAGAGAGATTGAGAGAGAGATTATTTTTCACTGTTGGGGGTCAAACCAGAACTCAGGCATTCTAAGCAAATGTTGTTTCATTTAATTATATTCCTAGCTCCTCTTTTGATTTCTTTTGCTTTAATTTTTTTTTTCTGAAACAGGGTCTTTCTATGTAACCCTGGCTGGCCTATAATTAACTCATTATGTATACCAGGCTGATATCTGTCTGCCTCTGTCTCCCTAGTGCTGGGATTAAAAGTGTGAGCCACCACACCTGGCTTTAAATTTTTTTAAATTTATTTTGTATGAGTTTTTTTTTTCCAGACATGGTTTCTCTGTGTAGCTTTGCGCCTTTTCCTGGAACTCACTTGGTAGCCCAGGCTGGCCTCGAACTCACAGAGATCCGCCTGCCTCTGCCTCCCAAGTGCTGGGATTAAAGGCATGCGCCACCACTGCCTGGCGCATAGGAATTTTATCTGCATGTATGCATGTGTATCATGTGTAGCTGTGGAATCCGTAAGAGGCTGTTGAATGCCCTAGAACTGGAGTTACAGATAGTTGTGAGCAACCACGTGGGTATCAAGAATTGAACCTAGGTCTTCTGCAAAAGCAGGTAGTGCTCTTAGCCACTGAGTCATCTCTCTAGCCCTTAATTTTTTAATGGAGGAGTTTATCTTAATATTAGCCAATCTGGGGGCTGAAAAGATGGCTCAGTGGTTGAGAGCACTGATTGTTCTACCAGGTGACCCGGGTTCAGTTCTCAGCACCTACAATGACAGCTAACAACTGTCTGTAACTCCAAGATCTGAGCCCTCATACAGACATACATGCAGGCAGAGCACCAATGCAAATAAAATAAAAAAATTAGCCAATCTGCTCTCAGGCAAGTGCACTGCTCACAGAGTTTGGCAGAAAGTATTGTATTCATGAGACCCTGAATTCAACTCATATATGTATATATTTATATATGTAATTCAGATGTTCTGGATGAGTCTCCATGCCCTACTCTTCTTAGCTTTTATTTTGTTTTATTTTTTGTTTTGAGACAGGGTTTCTCTGTGTAACAGCCCTGGCTGTCCTTGAACTCACTCTGTAGGTCATGCTGTCCTTGAACTCACAGAGATCCTCCTGCCTCTGCCTCATGAGTGCTGGAATTAAAAGTATGCACCATCACTGCCTGGCTTAGCTTTAAATTTTTTTCTTTTTATTTATTCTTCTCTCACACAATACATCCCAACCACAGCCTCCCTCTCTCTAGTCCTCCCTGTCCCCCCACCTTTCCTTCCCCCCAGGTCGACTGCTCCTATGTTTCCTTTCAGAAAAGAGCAGGCTTCCCAGTGATATCAATGGAAAATGGCATACCATGATGCAGTAAGGCTAGGCACAAACCCTCATGTCATATCAAGCCTGGATGAGGCAATGCAGAAGGAGGAAAAGGGTCCCAAAAGAAGGCAAAAGAGTCACACACCTCCACTCTCAGACTTAGGAATCCCACAAACACCCCAAGCTAAACAACCACAGCATGTATGCAAAGGACCTAGTGCAGACCCATGCAGGCTTCAGTCTCTGTGAGCTCCTATGAGCTCTGCTTAGTTTATTCTGTGGGCCATGTTCTCCTGGTCTTCTCAACCCCTCTGGCTCCTACAGTCCTTGTCTCTTCTTCTGCAGGGTTCCCAGAGCTCTGCCTATGGTTTGGGTGTGGGTACTGCATCTGTTCCCATCAGCTGCTGGAAGAAGTCTCTCTGATGATGATTGGGCTAGAGTACTGATCTAGACTACTAGTGTCTGGCATAGCTTCTTTCTTCTTACCGTATTAATGCTATCACTTGATAATTAGAAATTCTTCATTCAATAAAGGCTTAATTTCTTATTCTTTTTCTTATTTTGTGATGTTCATATCCACTATATAATCACATTTAAATAGCTAATAGAGTGTTATTCTGTTGTCTTAGCTACTTAAATGTCTTCCATGTATTTCATTGCTTTTCTGTTGGGACATAAGCCTTTGCCCTATCTGAGAACATATATAGAAATGTAATACTTGTTTTTATTTTTAGTAAACACAATAGTTGATGTCTATACAGTGGAACAGTTGAAAGTAAAAGCTCTGAGAAATGAAGGAAAAGCTGATCCTTTCTATGGCATCCTCTATGCTTACATTTCTACATTGAACATTGATGATGAAACTACCAAAGTAGTTAGAAATAGATGGTAAGTAGACATTATTTTTTAACAAATTCATGTTTGTAAAAAATAACTATTGTTAACAAAGTTAAGCTCTATAGTAGTTAAAGATATTCTTTGCCTTAACAGTGATTTATGAAAGAAGTTTTTATATAAATAAACCATAATTAAAAGTTTCCATAACAAAAATATATTCTGTGTTGGATAGTTTTATGTCAGCTTGACACAACTAGAGTTATCTGAAAGAAGAGAACCTCAGTTAAGAAAATGTCTCCATAAGACCAGGTGTTCTCTCTCTCTCTCTCTCTCTCTCTCTCTCTCTCTCTCTCTCTCTCTCTCTCTCTCTCTCTCTCTCTTGTAGACAGGGTCTCAATATGTAGCTCTGACTGTCCTGGAACTCACTCTGTAGACAGGCTGGCCTCAAACTCACAGAGAGCCACCTCAGGCATTTTCTTAATTAGTGATTAGTGTGGGGAGGGCCAGCCCATTGTGGATGGTGCCATCCCTAGGCTAGTGGTCCTAGGTTCTATAAGAAAGCAGGATGAGTAAGCCATGGGGGGTTAAGCCAGTAAGTAGTACCCCTTCATGGCTTCTGCATCAGTTCCTGCCTTCAGGTTTTGCCCTGTCTGAGTTCCTGTTCTGGCTTCCTTCAGTGAGGGACTACTGTAGTCAGACATTTTTCTGTCCTGACTCCCCACTCCCTGTCTCAGTAGCTTCTTCCAAATTACCACACAGAGACTTAGTATTATTTATAAATGCTCAGTGAATAGCTCAGACTTGGTACTAGCTAACTCTTACGTTTAAATTAACCCATATTTCTATCTATGCTTTGCCACATGGCTTATGGCTTGTTACCTCATTTTCTACATGTCCTGTTTGCTTGGCAGATGGTTGGCATCTCTCCTGACTCTGCCCTTCCTCTTCCCAGAGTCCTCTGTGTCTGGCTGTCTCACCTATATTTCCTGCACAGCTACTGGCCTGTCAGCTTTTTATTAACCAATAAGAGCAATACATATTCACAATGTACAGAAGGATTATTCCACAGCATTTCCCCTTTTTTGTTTAATTAAAAAGGAAGGTTTTTTTTTAACATAGTAAAATTGTATATATAACTGAACAGTTATTAAGTAAGAATTACAGTTAAAATATCCAGTCCATTTGTATTTGAGAAAATATTATCTATCTTATATTTGTGAGTTCAAAGTTTTGTACCTAATTTACCTTTTATCGTAACTAGGGAAAACTATAACTATCTTGTCTTCAATTCCATCAAAGACCCCAGAAGGGTGAAATGTTGCCTAACAACAGGGACATCTCACTGCCTGGACAGTCACTCAAAGTTCCTCTGTAATGTTGGGGCATCTAACTCTGGCCTACAGGCCTAGCATATCTGACAGACTTTCCTGTGAAGCAGGGAATTCGGGAGGACTGTCCTACCTTGTCTTGGCAAAGTTTGACAATCACCTTTCTTGCAGCTTGCTAGTTCAGTTTGGACAGTATATTGTCAGCAATTGAGACAAGGGCAGTTTCTTGCTTTAATGGCAAGCTTATGCCATAAGAAAAGTAAGCTCCATATGGAGTTTCTTTGATGCCTATCATCTTCTCTGAAGTAGATTGGTGCTTCCAGGAGCAGACATGTCTCACTGTCATGAAAAGTCTTAGGTTATTAAAAATATTAAATGCCATATTCTGTAGGTCTTTGAAGTGTTTGAAGACCATCTATCTAAACATATCTGTGTATGACCTTGAAAACATACCTGACTATTAATTAGACTATTATAATAACTAAATATAATCTATATTTCTTAATTATATATTATACTTTTAAATGAGCTGCATAAGCACAATACCCCAAAAGTAGAAATATACATATAGTATAACAAAATTAATTATAAATTTATATCAATAAACTAAAATACAAAATCCATACTAATGTAAAATATTTAAGATTAATAGTTTTTTTTGGATTAAAGTAGATTCAATAATCTACCCTTTATCATATCATTTCTATATCCTATCCCCCTTTTTCCTTTAGAAAGAGATCTTTGAATCTAACTCCTTTGGTTAGTTTTTTTTTTTTTACTATGACCAAGAATAATTTGTAACCAACCCCCCTAAACAAAGACAAACATCTATAATCCATTTTATGGGAATGGGGGCATAGTTCTCTAGACTGCTTCCTGTTGATTGGGGGTGCTGGTAATCTTTGGGGGACCTTGAGAAAATTCAGGATTATGGTCAAGTCCTGACTGTAGTATTCTTTGAGACTGGATCATCTCAGTCAGCAGCCTTGAAGGTGTTCTGGATGTTGGATCATTTGGGCCATCCGGTTTTTGTTAGTTTGTTAGTGTCTGGTTTCCTTGCTCTGAAAATACACAAACTTTTAAAGGTAACATACATATTTGTAGTAATACAAGTGTAAACTGTGCATTGTACACAAGTCAGCTAAAGATGATTTTTTTGTTATGTGTTTGAGCAGGTAAAATATATGCTACATTTTTGTGGTTTTTGTAGGTTTATTTTTTATGTCTGTAGTCAGGATTTCAGGGGGTCCTCCTCAATCAAACCTTATTTTCCTTAACCTGGAATGAATCCATAGCCTCTCATTTTCTGTGGAAACAAAAACATAACCTCTCTCCCAAAGCGACATATCTTTTGACTTAAATTTTGAAATCAAGATAATTTAAAAATATATACATTGGTTTAATCTAGCAGTTTCTATAATGTAAGGTCTCAGCAGTCAAAAATTTTAAAGATAACACAATAATATACATAATTCAGACTCTGTGTATTTTCTATCTTTATGTGGCTTATTTCCTTTATATTACTTTACTCCCCCTTTTAAGGACTTTATTTTATTATTTTCAATATCTATATTTTTAATCTAAGACTGTATATAGTCTTTCTCTTCTCTTTCCCAAGCCTTTTTTTTTTAACACTATAACCCATTTAGAGGTTTTTTTCCATCTGAATCTGTCCTTACTGTGTATCTGTAACCTTTTCTGTCTGCATGAGCAAGCAACAACAACAACAAAAACCTGTTGTGAAACTTAGATCATGGTGTTCTTGTGCTGGCTTCTCCCCCTTGGTTCCCTGAGAGCTAGCCTCATGGTGGAGGTATGTTTACTGCCAGCTCTGGGAGCCATGTTTACTGTCCCAACTCTGAGAAGTTTCTGGGTCCACACTGCTACCACATATTGTGCTGCCCACTGCTCACAAACACCATTTAAGTGTTTGGCAGCAGAGACTCTCAAAAGAGCTGCCTGTTTTTGCACTAGTACCAAGCCAGGAAGCCCTCTCTTAAAGGAGTTGTACCTCTGCTGACCACCAGCAAACAGAGCCCACCCAAGGAAAAGCAGCTACCAAGAAGCTGTGCTTGATTTTGTTTTTGTGTGTCTATAATCCCTTTTTAAGCTTTGTCAGGTTTTATGCTGACATTTCGGTCCCATGTTGGGCGCCATATTAGTTGGATGTTTCTTTCCTGCCTACCAGTTCCCAAATAACCAACGCAGAGGCTGAATATGAATAAAAATGCTCAGAAGATAGCTCAGGCTTGTTACTAGCTAACTCTTACACTTAAATTAACCCATAATTCTTATTTAAGCTTAGTCACCTAGCTTGGTATCTTTTCTTAGTACAGTATTATCATCTTGCTTCTCTGCATTTGCCGGCAACTCTCTGACTCTGCCCTTCCTCTTCCCAGAATTCTCCTACTTTTGTTCTCTCACTCAGTCTCTTCCTGCCCAGCTATTGGCCAATCAGCTTTTTATTAGCCAATAAGAGTAATACATATTCATAGTGTACAAAAAGATTGTTACACAGCAGGCTACAACGTAGAAGTGTAAGCTAAATAAAACCTTTTCCTTCCCAATTTCTTCTGTTCATGGTGTTTTGTCACAGTAATAGAAACTCTAAGACAGATTCAATGATGATAACTGACTTTCAAGCCTAGGGTAGAGCTATGTATGTTAGTACTTACCTATCATAAGCAAGGCCCTGGGTTCAATTTCCAGCACCACAAAAAAGAAAAAAAAACCGCCCTGTCTTTTAAAGTAAAATAGATGATATTTCTGCTTCATAAAAGATAATATTATTTGAAACTTTTTTTTTCTAGACAGAGTTTCTCTGTGTAGACCTGACTATCCTGGAACTTCCTCTGTAGAACAGGCTGGCCTTGAACTCACAGAGATTTACCTGCCTCTAGAGCACTGGGATTAAAGGCGTGTGTCACCACTGACATGTAGTTTGAAACTTTTTTTTTTCAAGACAGGGTTGCTCTGTTTAGTCCTTGCTGTCCTGGAACTCATTTTGTAGATTAGGCTGGCCTTGAACTCAGAGATTCTCTTGCCTCTGCCTCCCAAGTACTGGGATTAAAGGCGTGTGCCACCACCACCTGGCTCAGTTTGAAACTTTTAATTGGGATGACTAAACTTGTTTTATAATTTGACAGAAACAGTTTTGCTTGTCATATCTTACAGCAATATGGAGACAGTATTTAATTATTTCAATGCATGACATATCTGACCTCTATCCTCAGTCATTTCCTCACATAAAAATTAAATCCCAAGACATTTACTAATTTTTGACAAATAGTGGTTGGCAAGAAATATCTAAAATGTTATTGTGAAAATCTCTTTACAGATTTTTATGGCTGATTTTTTTTTTATTGAGATTAACTTGAGAGTCACACAAAGTTAAAAATATAGAGACACTCCTTTTATTTCTATTATTCTTATGTTTGGTCTTTTCTTTTCTTTTTTTTTTGGTTTTTCGAGACAGGGTTTCTCTGTGTAGCTTTGCACTTCTCCTGGAACTCACTTGGTAGCCCAGGCTGGCCTCAAACTGGCAGAGATCCACCTGCCTCTGCCTCCCGAGTGCTGGGATTAAAGGCTTGTGCCACCACCGCCCGGCTATGTTTGGTCTTTTCATAGTGTCCCAAATTTACTGGATGTTTTGTGTTAGGAATTTTTTTAGACTTAACATTTTCTTTGACTGATGAATCTATTTCCTCTATTTCCTGTTTGTTTACCCAGATTTTCCATCCCTAGGATTCCTTTGGTTTGTATTTTCTTTATTGCTTCTATTTCCATTTTCAGGTCTTGAACAGTTTCCTTCATCTGTTTGTTTGTTTTCTTGGCTTTCTTCTAGGGATTTATTGATTTCTTCCAATTTTTGTTTGTGTTTTCTTCAATTTCTTTAAGGGATTTTTTCTTTTTTTTCTTTTCCTTTTCTTTTCTTTTATTTATTTTTTTATTTTTTTGTTTTTTGAGACAGGGTTTCTCTGTGTAGCTTTGTGCCTTTCCTGGAACTCACTCTGTAGCCCAGGCTGGCCTTGAACTCACAGAGATCCGCCTGGCTCTGCCTCTGAGTGCTAGGATTAAAAGGTGTGCACCACCACTGCCAGGCTTTTCTTTTTTTTTTTTAATTAAGAGATTTTCTATTCATTTTACATACCAACCACAGACTCCCCTGTCCTCCCTCTTCCCACCACCAGCCTTCCCCCCCAAACCACCCTCCATTCCCACCTCCTCCAAGGCATGGTCTCCTATGGGGAGTCAGCAGAGCCTGGTACATTCAGTTGAGGCAGGTCCAAGCCCCTCCTCCCTACACCAAGGCTGCACAAAGTGTCTCACCATAGGCACTAGTCTCCAAAAAGCTGGCTCATGCACTAGGGACAGGTTCCGATCCCACTGCCTGGTCTTCCCTAAACAGTTCAAGCTAAACAACTGTCTTGCTTATCAGAGGGCCTAGTCCAGTATCAGGGGGGCTCCTCAGCTATTGGTCCACAGTTTCCACTAGTTTGGCTAGTTGTCTCTACTTTTTCCAATCATAGTCTCGAGATCTCTTGCTCATAGAATCCCTCCTCTCTCTCATCGATTGGACTCCTGAAACCCGGCCGTGGATTTCTGCATCTACTTCCATCAGTCACTGGATGAGGGTTCTATGATGACATTTAGGGTATTCAGCCATCTGATCACCAGAGTAGACCAGCTCAGGCATCCTCTTGACTATTGCCAGTGGTCTAAGATGGAGTCATTCTTGTGGATTCCTGGGAACCTCCCTAGCACTCTGCTTTTCCCTATTCCCATGGTGTCTTCATTTATTATGGTATCTCTCTCCTTGCTCTCCCACTCTGTTCCTGTTCCAGCTTGAACCTCCCACTCCCCTAAGCTCTCAACCCCTGTCCCTGTCCCTCCATTACCTCCCCTCACCCCTAGTTTGCTCATGTAGATCTCATCCATTTCTCCATCACTGAGCAATCCATGTGTCCTTCCTAGGGTCCTCCTTACTAGCTAGCCTCTCTGAGCTGTGAGTAACAGTCTGGTTGTCCTTTGCTTTACATGTAGTATCCACTTATGAGTGAGCACATACCATGTTTGTCCTTCTGAGTCTGGGTTACCTCACTCAGGATGATATTTTCTAGTTCCATCCATTTGCCTGCAAACCTCATGATGTCATTGTTTTTCTCTGCTGAGTAGTACTCCATTGTGTATATGTACCACATACAAATAATGCTGCTATGAACAGAGTTGAGCATGTTTCCTTGTGGTATGATTGAGCATTCCCTGGGTATATGCCCAAGAGTGGTATAGCTGGGTCTTGAGGAAGATTGATTCCCAATTTTCTGAGAAACTGCCATACTGATTTCCAAAGTGGCTATACAAGTTTGCATTCCCACCAACAGTGGAGGAGTGTTCCCCTTTATCCTCATCCTCTCCAACATAAGCTGTCTTCAATGTTTTTGATCTTAGCCATTCTGATGGGTGTAAGATGGTATCTCAGAGTTTTAATTTGCATTTCCCTGATGACTAAGGATGTTGAGCAACTCCTTAAATATCTTTTGGCCATTTGAGATTCTTCTGTTGAGAATTCTCTGTTTAGCTCTGTAGCCCATTTTTTTTTTAGATTTATTTATTTATTATGTATATAGTGTTCTGCCTTCAGGCCAGAAGAGGGCACCAGATCTCATTACAAATGGCTGTGAGCCACCATGTGGGTGCTGGGAATTGAACTCAGGACCTCTGGAAGAGCAGCCAGTGTTCTTAACCGCTGAGCCACCTCTCCAGCCCCTGTAGCCCATTTTTAAAATTGGACTGTTAGGTATTTTGATGTCTAGTTTCTTGAGTTCTTTATATATTCTGGAGATCAGCTCTTTTAGTTTTTTTTTTTTCTTTTTCATAGCCTCTTTAAAGACCTCTATATCTTCATAAAGTCATTTTAAGGTCATTTTCTTGTGCTTTAACTGTGTTTGGATTGTTCAGATCTTGCTATTAAATAAGGGCTGACCTAGGTACTCTGCATATATATTACAGTTGTGTAGCTTGGGCCTCTTGTGGGACTCCTAACAATGGGAACAGTGTCTGTCTTAGACTCTTTTTTTTGTTGTTGTTGTTTCTCTGTGTAGCTTTGGAGCCTGTCCTGGAACTCACTCTGTAGACTAGGCTGGCCTTGAACTCACAGAGATCCACCTGCCTCTGCCTCCCAAGTGCTAGGATTAACGTGTGCCACCACTGTCTGGCTTTTCTCTTTTACTGGCTTTTGGGAACCTATCCCTCATACTGAGTCACCCTGTCCAGCCTTAATACATGGGGAAGTGTTTAGTCTTACTGCAGCTTGATATACCATGTTTTGTTAATACACATGGGAGACCTGTCCCTTCCTGAACAGAAACAGAGGGGGAGTGGATTGGGGGGTGGGAACAGAGGAGGGTAGTGGGAGGGGCTGGGAGGAGAGGAGGGAGGAGAAACTGTGGCTAGGATGTAAATTACATAAAAAAATTATTTAAAAAAAATATAGGCCCCCAGGCAGTGGAGCCAGGACCTGTCCTTGGTGCATGGGCTGGCTTTTTGGAGCCTGGGGCTTAGGCTGGGACACTTTGCTCAGCCTTGGTGTATGGAGGAGGGGACTGAACCTGCCTTGGCTGAGTCTACCAGGCTGGGCTGACTCCCCAGGGGAGACCTTGCCTTGGAGGAGGCGGGAATGGGGGTGGATTGGGGGGAGGGCTGGGAGGTAGGAGGAGGGAGGATGGGGGAATCCATGGCTGATATGTGAAATTAAGTTAATTATAAAATAAAAATACTATATAAAATAAAATAAAATATAGAGATAGAGCCTGGTGTAATGGTACCCTTCTGTAATCCTAGCAGTTGGGAAGTGGAGGCAGGAAGACCACGAATTTAAAGCCGGCTTGTGCTACATGAGACCCTGTCTTCAAAACAGAAAACTCTCAGCCAATACAAACCAATACAAACAAAAGAACAGAGAGATCTTTTTTACCCTTTGTCCAATGCACTCTAAAGTTACATTTTGCAAGGTATAATGCCTTTCTTCCATCAGGACAGTGAAGTCATCACTAAGATCATCTCATCCAAGTCCCCAGATTTGCATGTTGTCATTGTGTGTGTATGTTCTCTGTAGTTTTGGCACAGAATGGCTTTGTGTATCTGGTTTCATAGTAAAGATACTAACCTCGGGGATTTTAGAACATTTTATAATGTCATTAGACTAAGACAGATATAATGCTGCTAGAGATCAAATTTGTCACCGAGGACTGTTGTCTTCTGAATAACGTGTGTTTCTTTCCAGTTCCGGCTGTGGCTATATTGTAAATGAAGCCTCCAACACCTGTACAATTTGCGACAAGGATTCTTCCAGACCTCAGTCGTTTTTTCTTGGTTTTGATGTGCTGGTTGATCTTACTGACCACACTGGGACCCTCCATTCCTGCAGCCTCACAGGAAGTATTGCGGAGGAAACTTTGGGCTGCACGGTAAATAACAGAAAGGAAGAAATAGATACAGATATTTCTAATATTCTTGAATATTCTTCCTTAAAACTATAGATTATCTTGTTGAACATTTGATAGAAACTAATTAATAGAAATCTTAGGAAAAGCCATCTTGGTTTAAGCATGTGTATTTCTAAATTTGTCTTTTTAAATGTTGTGTTTTATGTGTATTGGGTTTTGCCTGCATGTATATTTGTGCATCACATGCCTGCCTGGTGCCCATAGAGGTCAGAAGAAGGCATCTGACCTTCTGGAATTGGAATTAAAGATGGTTGTGAGCTGCCATGTGGGTGTTGGGAACTGATCTTGGGGTCCTCTGCAAGAGCAGCAAGTGCTTTTAATCACTGGCCCATCTCTCCAGCCCTAAACATAATATAATTTTAATGAATATATGATCTATTAAAATTTCAACTAATTTTGACTATTATGAGTAATGGCAGGCATTCAGAAAAACAGAGGACTAAATATGACATTTTAGGACAGTGTCCTGCTTTTTTTTTTTTTTTTAATGGTTTTTCAAGACAGTTTCTCTGTGTTGCCCAGGCTGCTCTGGAACTCCTTCTGTAGACCTGGCTGGCCTTGAACTCACAGATATCTGCCTGCCTCTGCCACCACCACCCAGCTTAAATATGACATTTTATATAGTCAATTATAAGGGGTAAGACATATTGGAGTTGTTGCTCAGGCATGCACTGGCTGTTCTGGGAATCTGTATTGGCCATATCTCCTATCCAGCTGTATAGCCAGTTCACATTTTGTCCCAGTCCTGCAGCTACAGAACAGCAGCAGATACATGGAAACGGGCACACATTTGTTAAAACCAGGTCACAGCTGAGCATAGTGGCACATATCTGTAATCCTAGCACTTGTGAGGCGGAGGCAAGTGGATCACGAGTTCAAGGCCATCCTTAGGTACAATGTGAGTCTGTAGGATAGACTGGGCTATATAAAGATCCTTTCCCAAAAAATCAAAAAAATAAGAGAAGAAAAAGAAAACAAAACAAAGACAGATCATAAAATTAACCATTAGATTTTGACTCAGAATTCTGAGCCAATTTATTGGGAGGAATTTTCTCTGCTGAACCCTGGACTAGCTTCAGTGATTCTGGTGATAGTTTTCCATGCTTTATCTTCCCTGTCAAAGGAACTGAGCTGTAATGCTGTGAGTCAAATTCCATTTCTAGTGGGCAAGTGTGCTTCACAGTGTTGTCAAGTGAGTTATCCATGTCTGCTTCAGAAACACCTATGTGATCTTTCTTTTTCAACAGATAAATGAGTTTCTTGCAATGACAAGTGAACAGAAAACAAAACTGAAGTGGCAGTTTCTT
The DNA here is from genome assembly GCF_004664715.2 of Peromyscus leucopus. Lineage (NCBI taxonomy): Eukaryota > Metazoa > Chordata > Mammalia > Rodentia > Cricetidae > Peromyscus > Peromyscus leucopus. The sequence continues at coordinate 3,454,216 of NC_051086.1, forward strand.
TTGGAAAGAAGCAAAATTTATGTAAAAGTGAGTGTATTTTTAAAGTAGTGTTATTTTATAAATTCAAGCAGTAAAACAATCTTCATGGGAGATTTTTCTTCATGAAGATTTTTCTCAGAGCTGAGGATAAAACCAAGGGCCTTTCATATGCTAAGCAAGTGCCCTATGAAGTAGCACCCCAGCTCAGGAGTGTGTTGCCATTAATAGTTCTCAATTCTAGATGTGCAGAAGGTTTTGGCTGTCATGGAAACAATGGAAATAGTCATAGACTAAAGGGAGTTACCAATAACACTAAATAGGCCAGCGAAGAAATGCCCTTTAATGATACTGTCAAGACAAGGCGACAGACACCACAGCGCCTGCCTGTGTGCACTGCCCTCTGATGAGCCAGGCTTGTAAAACAGCAGTGCAGCGTCCTGCATCTGGGCCGACAGAGACGAGGTGTGAACTCCAGTGTCGCCTCTCCTCAGCCGTGCAGTCCCCAGATGTGAGTTCACTTCACTCAGCCTGTGTAGTTCTGTGATCCTACAACTGTGAAAGGCCAGCACTGACTCCTGAGACACTCTAGTGAGAGGACAACAGCCAGTGCTCCTTCCTTCCTTCCTGCTATGATTTCAGTGTTTTCTCTTGTAATCCTAAGTTGCTGAGCTCGTTTGTATTTGCTGATATCTATTCTATTAGAACTTAGTATTGAGGAAATGGACAAACGTGTTCATGAGCACAGATGCCATTAGTGGTCAGAGCAATGATGTCCTCTCATCTGTACAACCTCTGCAAATGGCAGAGGATGGGAGTAGAATGTCAGCACTTTGATATAACTCTGATGACCACTACTGTGGTCTTTGTGAATGCTGTTTCTACTCCACCACAGCCTCAAAGGGGCTGTACTATTTCTAGATAGTCTCTTTCTAGTAGCCTCAAGCTTAATCTGAATACATTGCAGACATGGAGTCGGCAATGGCCTCACCAATATTTCTAGAACCTGGGTTTCAGGTTGTAGTAACCATGGGTCCCAGCCCCAGGAGAGAAGTTAGTCATAGGTTGCATCTCCCCACATTCATATGAACCCACAAAATGTTCTGTTCTATCATCATAAGAACAGACATGACCTTGCTAATGACTTTGATCACTTTAAACCATTTGTTTATATTTATTTTATGTGTATGGGTGTTCTGCCTACATGTCTGTATGTGTGTACAGCGCTTGTGGAGAAAAAGGCATCTGACCCCATGGACCTGGAATTGCAGATGGTTGTTAGCCACCATATGGGTGCAGGGTCTTCTGCAAGAGCATCAAGGGCTTTTAACCACTGAGCCATCCTTCTAGCCCTGTTTGATTCATGGAAACATATATAAAGTTTTCCAGATTTGATTGATGTACACCAATTTTCCTCAAATAAAATGATATTGGGTCTTTCAAAACATATGTTTAAAAGATTGTATTTGGAGCTGGGCAGTGGTGACACCCAGCACCCACATGGGGCTCACAACAGTCTTTAACTTCAGTTGCAGGGGATCCAGTATCCTCTTCTGGCCTCTGAGAGCACCAGACATGCAAGTGATGTACAGACATGTGTGCAGGCAAAACACCCATACACATAAAAAATGTATACTTTTGTTTTGTTTCTTTTGAGATAGGGTTTCCCTCTGAGCTTGAACATCACTATTGACTGGTTTCAAATTCAAGGCTATTCTCCTGCCTCAGTCTTTCAAGTACTGGGATTTCAAACATGAACTTTTGTGTGTATATGGACTAGTGATGGAACCCCATAGTCAAGACTCTACCAGCAAGCCATATACCTAGACCCTAAAAGACTTTTAAGTTAGACTCATGAAAGATCTTGGGCAGATATAGTACACAAAAATATAGAGACCAGAGCCTGTGAGCCAGGTGCAATGGCTTAAGCCTGTATCTACTTCAGAACGTAAGGCAGGAAAATTGTTTGAGGCCAGGAGTTAGAGGCCAGCATGTGTAATAGCAAATCACAAAACCCTATCTCAAACAAGCAAAAATATAAATGTAAGAATTATTATTTGTCAAATTTGATCAAGTATGCCAGCTAGGTAATCTGAGTACCTGGGTGGTAGAGGCAGAAATACCAGAAGTTCCAGTTCATTCTCAACTGTATAGGGAGTTTGATGTCATCCTGGGCTATATGAAACTGTCTTAAATCCAAAATAAAACTCTGCCTATAAAGATGAAATATTTTCTATGATTCTCTTATTTCAATTAAAAATTGTTGCCACTTAAAGTGATTCCAAGCTGGGGCTGGCAGTGTACACTTGTAATTCCAGCAATCATGACATCAAAGTAGGAAGATCATGAGTTTGAAGCCAGCCAGAGTTTCACAGCAAAACCCTGTTTCAGAAAAGCACAAAGCCAAACAACAACAGTAAAACTTGGAGTTCTTCCTTTGTGGTATTGGTTTTCAATTTTGTGTACAAGGTAGTATTTAAATCTAACCCTCTGTCTCTTTTCCTCCTCAGCTGATTTTATCACACAGAGCAAGGGGTGGATTGAAAGTTAGCATACTCTCCTGTAAGCTTGCAGATCCCACCGAAGCAAGCAGGAACCTGGCTGGACAAGGACACACTTAAAACCATGTTTTGTTCCAAAATCTGGAAAGGTATAGGAATTTAACTTTTTAAAAATGGCATGTTTGAGAATTATGTGTAAAATTACATTTGGCCTAAATGTAGTCAAACTATTTCCTAGGTTGTCACTGTTTCCTTCTGGAGTTGGCTCAGCTACTTGGGAGACCAATAGCTTTGCCTGTCTCCTCTCACACTGGAAAGTATTTGCTTCTGTGCAGTAATAAACATGCTGATCTTCCTCCTGGGTGTGAATGGTTTCTTTGTCTTCCCTGTGGTGTGGTGGCACACGTGACAGGCACAGTGAAAGGCTCTGATGTGGAGAGAAGGGTGACTGTGCAGGGCTGGCCCTGGCTTTGGTGATGACACTCTGGAGCTACCTGGTGCACGCAAAGGCTTGCTGATGCAAGCTTGGCACTTAGAGTCACTGGGGAGGAGACGAGCTTCAAGAGCTGCAGGAGTGATGTCTGAACTAGGAACTCTGAAGAGGGAATTTTCTCAAGACACAAGGGTGGCAGCTGCTTTTCATCCTACTCTTCTCTGAAGCAGCACAGGGCACAGTGCTCAGCCCCACACGATCGATCAGAGCTACTTGTTTCAGGAACCAGCCCCTCTGTAAGACCCACCCTAGCTCAGCACCGACTGCAATTCAAATCTGACTCATTGTCCTGCACAGGGCTGCACACAGAAAAGTGAGTGCATGAACTCTCTTATGAAGCTGGTGTTGGAAGGTACGTGTGCCTTATCTAATGTTGTCTGTGGTTTTCACTATGTGCAGTCGTGTGGAGGGTTGCCAGATGTCCTAATAAATGAGGTAGTGAAGGACTTGATGGACACAGGCAAGAAGAACTGATCAAGTGCTTTCTCCTGTTCTCTTTGAGGCGGGAGATGTGGATCGTGTAAGCTAGGGAGTCATCAGGGTGACAAGAAGGAAGGATGAAGAGCTGGAGCAGTCTGGCTGGGAGGAGAGAAGTGAGGGTGCCCTAGCAGGATTCACATCTGCTATTGCTGCCAGTGGGCATGGGCTTGTTAGTCGGCTTTTGTGGCTGTAATAAAATTCCAAAAAATACACTTAAAGGAGGAGAGATTTACTTTGGTTTATAAACCAGACATTAGCCCTTCGCCCATTGCTTTCACTTGAGGTTGAATGTTATGATTGGCAGCATGTGGCAGAGCAAAGCTGCTCTCCTTATAGAGACTGGGAAGCAGAGAGAGGATAAGGGTCCTAAGAACATGCCCCAAGGATCCCTTCCTTCTGCTGGGTCCTACCTCCTAGTTCCTCTCTTTCTCTCTCTGTATTCATCAACAGGGTTTTCCTATGTGGCAGGCTGACTTGAATTTACAATTCTTTTGTGTCAGCCTCCTGAGTACCGAGATTATAGGAATGGTGTTGAACTTACTGTGTACTGAAGGTTCCTTGATGCTCCTGTCTCTGCCTCCCAGGGGCTAGGATTAGAAAGGTGCATCACCATGCCTGGCTGTGGCCTCAGTCTCACGTACCTCCCAACAGACCCGGAATGGACTAATCCACCGATGATGTCAGAGCTCTCTTGATCCAGTCACTTCCCAGAAGTCCAATAGGGGCAACCAAACACTTTTGACCCAAACCACAATGGTGCCCCTCCCTGGATCCCATTCAGAGGCTTCTGGGCCAGGGCAGGTCTGTGAGCACCGGTCTGGTTCCTGTGCCAAAGGCCCTCAGCTCTCCTGGCTGTCTCACCACTAGTCTCCACCACATAGTAGAGACAGTCTCCTGCTGGGTGCCCTGGCAATGCTGTTCCCTGGTACACTGTTCCCTGGGACAGCTGAGTATCAGTGAGGCCAGCAGAGGGCTCTAAATTACCTGCTCACAACCAAGGTGACCCTATCTCTCAGTCATGGTTCTGAACTGTCACCTAGGTGCAGGTCTTTGCTGGTGGTATAGGAATCTGCTGGGCCTAGTGACAAGCCACACCAAATCAAAGGTGTGTCTTAGGTTTAACTTACACATTTATGTGATTAAGTTTACAAAATCAGTCAGAAGTTGCCTTTTAACTAAGATCAAAAGCAAAATCAACCAATATCTGAAATTTCATTTGTAGACTGACTAAAATTCAGGCATGCAAAGAAGAAGAAGTACTCCCACCTCACACCAAACACCTGTGGTCTCCCCATGTTTCCCGCCTGCTTCCCCAGACACCCGTGGCCTCCCCATGCTTCCCGCCTGCTTCCCCAGACACCCGTGGCCTCCCCATGCTTCCCGCCTGCTTCCCCAGACACCCGTGGCCTCCCCATGCTTCCCGCCTGCTTCCCCAGACACCCGTGGCCTCCCCATGCTTCCTTCCTGCTTCCACAAACCACCCGTGGTCTCCCCATGTTTCCCGTCTGCTTCTCCAGACACCTGTGGCCTCCCCATGCTTCCTTCCTGCTTCCCCAAACACCAGTGGTCTCCCCATGCTTCATCAGGAACTGCTTCCCTGGAATAGATTTCTGCCAAGCTACAGGGTTCATGCTAGGTAATTAAACAACTTTTCCTTTGTAGATTATGCTGTGTTGAGTTTATTTGTTCCATTCACAATACATGGCAGAAATACCGTCTATGTATGTGTGCATTCTTTATTCTGAGGAACCCTAGGATATTCCACAACTATTTTTTAATGAAGTTTTATATTTTTCATAGAAAGTAATAGATAACAGAACAGGCTAGCTATAATCTCTAACACTTTTTAGCTTGTGAATCATGTTTTTAAATGTATTTTTGTTTTATATTCTGATAAAACATATATAGCATAAAATTCATAATCTTAACCATTTTTACATATACCGTTTAGTGTCATTAGTATGTTTATAATGGTGTGTGCTCATTACCCTTCCAGAATTGTTTACTTCCTCCCATACTGCAACGTCATCCATTAGACAATCCACCCTTCTCCCCTCCCTAGAGCTCAGGTAACCTCGGATTTACATCTCATCTCTGTGAATTAGGCTGGTCCGGGCACCTCCCCTGAGTGGGTCCCACAGGATTTTGTCAGTGTGACTGGCTGCTCTCACTTAGTGTAATGATTTCAGGTTCACCCATGCTGTAACGTGTGTCATTCTTCCATAGAGCTGAGAAACATTCCTTTAGCTGGACTTTCTTATCTGTTCATCTGCTGGTGATATTTGAGTTTCTTTAACCTTTGGGCTGTTAGGAACTTTGCTTCTCTGAACATGCCTGTGCTGACAAATAACACTTTTGTATGTCCTTCCTGCATACTGTCTTCTATCTTTCCATCCATATTAAATAGAGTATATCATTTATAAATTATAATATTATAAATACAAACATATAATTTTTTTGAGACATACCTGTCTCTTTTTCCCAGTCCTGAGACTGAAGGCATGTACCCCACATCCCTATTAGAAATCATCTTAAGTGTGCAATGGTATTAGATTGATTATACTCACTGTCCTATACTCATATAATGAAATATAATCATTAAGAATATAAGGCTTGGTCCTCTTGTGGGACTCTCGGCAGACAGAGCGGGGACTGTCTCTGACTCTGTTACCTGCTCTTGGGACCTTTTCCTCCTGATGGGTTGCCTCATCCAGCCTTAATAGGAGAAGAGGTGCCTAGTCTTCCTGTAACTTGACATGCCGTGACTGGCTGATATACATGGGAGGTTTGCACTTTTCTGAAGGGAAGGGAGAGAGAGAATGGATGGGGTGGGGGAGCTGAAGGGAGGGGTTGGGAGGAGAGGAGGAAGGAAGGGAAACCTGTGATTGGGCTGGGGAAAAATGAATTAATTGATCAATTAATAAAAAATGTATTGTTCAGTCTTCAAAAAAATAAATGTTTGTGAATATTTATTGACTTAAGAAAATGTTTATTATAAATTAAGTGTCCCTAAAATAAATTAAGTGTGAGGCATATTATAGTGTGACCTCTTTGTAAAGTATGTGCTTATTAGTGGGGTGTGATAGTGCACACCTTCAATCCCAATCCCAGCACTTGGGAGGCAGAGGCCAGAGGATTTCTGCGAGTTTGAGGTCAGCCTGGTCTCATAGTTGAGTTCCAGGACAGCCAAAGCTACATAGAAAGACCTTATCTCAAAACAAAACAGCAAAAGAGGAGTTGTTTTCTACTTCTTATTGTTATAAAGAACAGTGAAACATTTATACATGTACTTAAACATTGCCTTGAGATTAACTTCTAGTTAATAAATCGCTACTCTGTGTGTGTGTGTGTGTGTGTGTGCTTATATATTTTGTTGCTGTTTTGTAGATCAAGCTGGCTTCAAATTCACTATGCATCTTAGGCTGGCCTTGAACTTCTGATCCTCTTGCCCCCACTTCCCATGTACTAGAACTATAGGCATGCACCACCATGCCCATAATTTGCTATATTTTTTATTTTTAATATTTTATTGTTTGTGTGTATGAGTGTCTTACCAGCACGTATGTCTGTGTCCCACATGCCTGGTGCCTGCAGAGGGCAGAAGAGGGCGCCAGAGCCCCTGGAACTGGAGTTACAGACAGTTGTGGGCTGACATATGGGTGCTGGGAACCCAACTTTGTCTTCTGCCTGAGCAGCCAGTGCTGTTAACCACTGAGCCATCTTTCCAGCCCCATAAATTGCTATAATATTAACAACTACCTAACATTACTGAATCTTTTTTTTCTTTCAAGACAGAGTTTCTCTGTGTAGTCCTGGATACCCTAGAACTTGCTCTGTAGACCAGGCTGGCCTCAAATGTACAGAGAACCACCTGCCTCTGCTTCTCCAGTGCTAGGATCAAAAGCACGCGCCACCACCTCCTGGTTCTGAATCTTTCTTATGGAACTTCTAAATAGCATTTTACTGGTATCATCTTATATGTGTGAGGGGAATTATTTTGCCCATTTCTCAGACAGGACATAAAAGCTCAGACAGAGGTAGCTGAGTGGGCAGGCTCTATGGCTGTAGGTTCAAGTTCCATCTGCCGTTCCCAGGCCTCCTGTTCTAAGCTTTGTGTTTTGTGGTTCTTAATTACAAATTCTCATGGCAATTGGGAAAACAGGTTAATTCTTGCAAAGTACGTAGCTTTTTGTGCTTAGTCTTTGAACAGAAAATACCAATTATTGTTGAGTCCTTATCATGGTAATATTGTTGTATGGATTTTTTCCTAATATATTTGACACTTATAATTACTTTTAAAAATAGGTATATAATATTTTGTTGAGCTGAGCGGTTGCACGCCTTTAATCTTTTAAAGATTTGGGAGGCAGAGGCAGGCAGATCTCTGTGAGTTCGAGGCCAGCCTGGTCTACAAAGCGGCACAAAGCTACACAGAGAAACCCTGTCTCAAAAAACAAACAAACAAACAAACAAACAAACAAACAAGACCCTTTGCTTAACTCCTGAACTGCGCATGTGTGGTCATGTAGCTGGAGTGAGGGCAGAATTCTAAGAAACCTGGTAACGGAGTTGCTACAATATCATTTGTACAAATGTAGCAGATAGCTGTTTAAAGAGATGTAAATTATGACCTAGCCATGGAACTGGGCCTTGGCTAGAGTTTGTAGGGTTGGGAGAGGCATTCTGAAACTTTCATGTTCTGTTACACTATTCAAACATCTACTCACCCCAGACATGGAACAGATGGCAGACCAAAACAGTGATCCTACCAAAGTCCAACTTGATGAGCCAATGAGTTTTATGGGGTTACTTGTGGGAGTGTAGGTGTGAGGTCACTTAGTGGAGCAGAAATGAGCCAGACATCTGCATCACCAAAGCTCACTCCAGCATGGGTGAGGCTGCACGAAAGCGGGAATCCCGGAGCTCACTGGAGAACTGCAGACAGTTTGACAGGCTGGAGAGTCTGAGCCTCTTCCAGGCAGCTCAGCCTGCCTCCTTTAGGACCTTCTCAAGCAGCACTGCCCTGCCCTGTCCCCCAAGAAACTAAAAGATCCCTTCAAAGTTAGAACTACTGGGGCCAGAGGGGTCTCTGCCCCTTCCAGAAAGTTCAGCTGGTCTGAGACTCTTCTAAGCAGCTCATCATGTCTAAGAATATCTCATAGCAGTCCTTACTGTTTATAGAAGCTTCAGAAGAGAGGGGTATAGACATCTATCTGGTCAGTTTCGGGGACTTCCTGAAATTATTGAGTTATTTCCTGAGATTTTAACTAGCTTCTCCGAAGAACTGGATTTTTACACTTCACTTTAGTACAATAAGAGGCTTCTATAAAGATGGAGTGTTTTATCTTGGAGGAAATTGTTACATAACACTTTCAAGTACAAATTTGTATATTCTTTTTCCTATACATTTTGACAAAATGTGCCTAAAACTTCAAGTGTAAACCAGCTAATCAGTTTCATAGCCTTGTTTTCCCCTGAAGAATAAGAGTTCAATGTTGTGTTTGAAAACTAGTCCTTGTCTTGTTGTGTCTAACAGTTTAAGCATCAGAAACTAAACCTTGGCTACTTCATGCCTGGCTCCCATTAATTCCAAGTTTGCAGAGATCTCCTGGTTTCTGTGAGGAGCAGTGATGACTGATGAGGCCCTGAAGGAGGCAGAGTGCACTAGGACCCTGCAGACTACTTTAGTGGTCTCTCCAATGGGAGTCACCTGCCGCTGGGTTTCATTCCAGTTCTCTCCCACCTGCTTCATAGGGGCTGCTCTCTGCCCTTTCTGGTTCCTTCACTGACCCCTGAGAGTACCCCTTGAAAATTTACCTGGACAACAATCCATCTTATGTTCTGCTTCTGGGACACATGCTCAAAGAATATACACCAATTAAAAATAATTAGATGAGTATGCACCTGTGTTCACTAGCCTGAAAAGATGCTCATAATACATTAAGTGAATGTATGATACTTTCCCCCCTCCACTACTGGGGATGGAACCTAGAGTTTTCTACATGATGGTGATAGGCAAGTACTATATATATTCAGCCCTCTTTTTTGTGACGCAGGGTCTCATGTTGTCTGGCCTTGAATTTGATATGTAGCTAAGGATGAGCTTGAACTCCTGATCCTCCTGCCTCCACTTCCTGAGTGCTAGGCATGCTCTGTTTATATGATCCTGGGATCGAACCCATGACCTCCTGAATACTAGGCGAACACCTCATCACTAAGTACATTCTCATCAGCCTTTTTTTGTAGCTGGAGAGCTTCTCTCCAGATCCCACCAAGTCTCTGCAGTCCCACAACCCATATATAAAATAATCACTCAGACGCTTATATTCTTACAGACTCTATGGTCATAGCAGGCTTCTTGCTATCTGTTCTTATATCTTAAATTAATCCATTTCTATTAATCTATAAGTTGCCACGTGGCTTGTGGCTTACCAGTGTCTTAACATGTTGCTTCTCCTCACAGCGGCTGGCAGTGTCTCTCCCCTCAGCCTTCCACTTCCCAGAATTCTCCTCTCTCCTTGTCCCACCTATACTTCCTGCTTGGCTACTGGCCAATCAGTGTTTATTTATACAGAGCGATATCCACAGCATTCTTTCCCACTTTCCACTGTTTCTTTTCTTTTTCTTTTTTCTTTTTTTACTTTATATTTTGAGACAGTCTCACTAAGTTGCACTGGATAGCTGTATACTGACTGTATAGCTCAGATAGATCTTGAACTTGCTATTCTCATGAGTAGCTAGAATTACAGGCCTGTGAAACTGGGCCTGGCTTAATGCTCACTTTTTATAGATACCCAATTAAATTTTTATTATTTTTTGAGACAGGGTCTTACTATGTAGCTCTGGATGGCTACAAAGTAAGACCCTGTTTCACTATGAAGAAGCTGCTGATTGGCTGGGGGGCGGCAACGGCGGTACGAGACAGATTCTGGTTGGCTGTGAGCTCTATGGGTAGGCACGGTTGGCGTGAGGGCGCAGTGTTTTGGTAAAGAGCAGGATCTGGTTAGTTGGGAGCAATGCAAGGACACTGATTGGTTGCAGTCGCCAACGCCAGTGTTGATGCCCATGATGCTGGTGTTGCGGACTCCGCAACCCTATTGTGCACCCAGTGGGTCATGGTGCTGGGTCTCAGACCGTGGTCCCTCCAGAGCCTGTCAGCGCTAGAAGCCGCCTGTGTCTGGGCACTGACGGGGCAGCCTGGGGTTGGCCTTCGCCGTCTCCAGCCTCAGGTGCTGAGTGCTACTGGGCAGTCTCAAAGCAGAGGCCCGGTGTGATGAGTCCATGGCCATCAGAGCAGAAATCATGGCAACCGACTGGCATGCATGGTGCTGGAGCAGCAGTTGAGAGCTCACATCTTGGCATAGCAAGCATGAGTCAGAGAGAAACCTAAAAGTTCATCTCTAGTGACACACCTCTTCCTACAAGGCCACACCTCCTAATCCTTCCCACACAGTTTTGCCCTCTGTGATCTAATCAAGCATAGAGCTCATGGGCCCATGCTCATGAAGAACACTACAGTGACGAGCCACATTCTCATTGGAATTAAAATCCAACCCACAAGAATAAAAGCCTGCATCACAGTGTAAATCTAGTGTAGTACCTGTGGCTGGCAAACTCACAGGCCCCCAGGGTGAGCCTACCGCAACTACCATGTTAAATGTCAGATCACACTGCCTCTGAATTCACATCTCTGTACTCACAGGTCAGTGAGCTCAGTCCTCATCAGAGAAGTCTCTTAATGCAGGAAGCTGTGTGTCACACTAGAAACTGTCAAAATTCAGAGATGTGGCATTCACAGACATAAATGTGATATTTACATTACACCTTCCTCTGAGTCTCAGAGACCATTCCGGAAGAGGGGTGGACAGATTTTAAGATCCGGAGGTCATGGAATTGCAATAAAACACTACTTTACATGACAGCCCTGCTGCTTTTAGGAACTCTAGGATGAAGCCATTCAGTATTTTAGCATGGAAGGGAAAGGATCTCAGTGGCCCCTCCCCTGACTGAGAAGCTGTTGACAGCTTCTAGTTGGTGTTGGTGGCTTCTAGAGGAAGAAGAGTCAGTTTTCCTTAATGTGACGCTGCAATGGTAGGTTGAGCAAATCTTGTTGGATCGCCCTACACACACGAGAGGATGGACATGAAATGTTGCCTTAGGTAGATGTTCTGCACAACCCACCCCACCCCCCAACCCCCCCCACCCCCGCCAAAAAAAAAGACACCAAAATGGTGCAGTTGAGTGTGAGGTCAGCAGGATTTGGAGAACTGAAGCAGACTATGTAAAAAATAAACTATGTTTATGTATGAATTTCTTGATTAAAATATATTTAAAATTTCATTTTTAACGCTAAAATCCCTATGAAACCTTTTTATCTTTTAAAGGGAAAGTGTGAGAATTCACTGTCACCGACTCTGCAGTGGAGGTCATTGTCACTGCAGTTCAGCCCTGTGTGCTGTGGAGTAAGAGTCTGGTGCAGAGGCAGGTGGTGGGTGGGCTCAGTTCATTCCCTTATGCTTTCCGACCATTTTCTTTTTCTCAGGAAACGTGAACTGCTGCCTTGTGGATCTTCACATGGCCTTTGAAAATGTTTCCTCATCTTCGGGGAAAGGTAATGTTAATTATCATTTCATTTTCTTTGTATTTGGGGGAGTAACTATCTTAACTATGAAGTACCTGGTACCTAAACAAAACATGAATGATGGAAAGTCCTAGGACTCAGTTACTTAGTTTTAAGAAGATTCATTTTTCTCTCTACCCTGTGGCCCTTACAGGACAGTGTGACAGTGAAAATGGTTTAATATTTATGTAGATAATACAAAAGCCTTGTAAGTGCTTCGAGGAAACAGTGTGCGGGGAAACAGTTGAGTTGTATTGAAATCTAATTAGGAAATTGAAAAACACATTTATAGGCTAATTCCGGGCTTCCTGGAGTCTGACTCTGGTACTCAGTACTCAGGTACTGGTATAAACCGGAAACAAAAGGCCGCCCAGGATTCTGCTGCTGCAGTGAGAAGTGAGCAACTCACAGTCCTCGCTTCTGTGTTTCTTCCCTCCCAGATGAGGGCAGCACAGTGGGAATTGGTTAATGTGAGATGGGGCCTGGGGAATGTGTGGGTGGCATGGGAGAGGCTAGAGCACTAATTATATCCTGGGGTGTCAGCTGATTTAAAGGCTCCAGGTAACTCTGTCACCACAGAACCCCCATGTCAACACGATGTTGTAATGTCTGTGCGGGTGTCTTCTTGGGAGAAGAGAGGTCTAGGTGTGGAGACGAGAGTGTTGAAATACAACACAGGAACGCTGTCTCACTGCATACATATTACAATAGGAGTATCTCACCCAGCCAGTCTTCCATTAGTTACATTTATAATTTGTAGAATGAAAATAAAATCACACCATTGCGCTATCCTTCTTGATCTAATTCCTTCTCTCTCCCTCTCAGAATGATGATGGCATGTTTTCATTTTTGGCAGATGTTTACAGAAAAATGCTAAGATGTAAACCTACCGTAGGCTGTGCCTGTTCAGTGATGCTTGCATGTGTGGTACAGGTCTGAGTACTAGGTACTGGATAACCAGGTAGGGGATTCATCTCTGGACAACGAATTCTCCCTCCATCAGCAATGCTTAGTTCCCTACAGCTCCTCGTCTCGGGAAGAGCCCCCATGAGTTTCCCCTCCTGCCCGTAAAAGCACATCCAGTGGTATTCCCCTTGTTTCTGTCTCATTTTGGCTCCCATATTTTCATGGGTGCCGTTTCCATGTCATTTCTACTAGACACCCTCCCCGTGTCTGTATCAACATGGAACACACCAACACATCTGCCACCTGTCCCTCCCAGGAGCAACAGGAGCGAGCTCAGAGCTGCAAGCCGCCAGCCTCTAGTTCTCTAAGGGAAGGAGCACAGCACACTTTACTGTCCTTGGACCTGAGCCTGTCCCTCCCTGTGTTGTGGCACCACGCAGAGGATACCAGTGGGGTCCATTCATCTTCCTGTGGAGTCTCACTGGAAGACAATTTCCGATGCCTGGTGTCCTGTGATCCACACTGAGTCTTCTCACACTCCTCTGCCTCCCAGACCTTCATCAGCACCTCTGCAGCAATGGGTGCTCATCTGATTTCCTCACTGGATGGGGTTGGGAGCTGTCCCTCCAATTTAGAAATTTTATCCCAGTGATTTTATAACTAGGTGAGGGCTCCTACCTACCTAGCACCTTTCACTAGTCTTTATTTAATTTTTTTTTTTTTTTTTTTTTTTTTGGTTTTTCGAGACAGGGTTTCTCTGTGTAGCTTTGTGCCTTTCCTGGAGCTCACTTGGTAGCCCAGCTGGCCTCGAACTCACAGAGATCCACCTGCCTCTGCCTCCCAATTGCTGGGATTAAAGGCGTGCGCCACCAACGCCCGGCTCTTTATTTAATTTTTTAAGAGACTCCCAAAATAGCTAAGATACAGACCATGGAAAGAGGTGCCAATCTTGATGAGGTCGGAGCATACAGATATGTGCTGTATACATGAAGCTACATAACTTCTTGTTTGTAACCATCACAGCCTGTTCTTCAGTAGCTCAATGTTATTAATATAGGGAAGGAGCCAAAATAAACGATCCAGGATCAGCCATGGTTGTAGATAACCTTATATTTATTGAAAATTATACACGTTAGCGCAAGACGAGTGCAATAAGGTTGATGACTAAAGGCTTTAGAGCTGTGTTATTATTGCTCCTGCTGCTCTTCAAGTTCAAAGTAGGCCCACATCTCTCCTTGTTAGGGCCCAGGCCTCTCCAGGGTCAGGGATAGGCCCAGGCCTACATCTCTTGTTAGGGCCTAGGCCTGTTCAGGGTCAGGGGTAGGCCCAGGCCCACATCTCTTCTTGTTAGGGCCAAGGCCTCATCAGCGTCAGGGGAAGGCCCAGGCCCACATTTCTTCTCGTTGGGCCCAGGCCTCTTCAGGGTCATGGATAGGCCCAGGCCCACATCTCTTCTTGTTGGGCACAGGCCTCTTCAGGGTCAGGGGTAGGCCCAGGCCCACATCTCGTCTTGTTGGGCCCAGGCCTCTTCAGGGTCAGGGATAGGCCCAGGCCCACATCTCTTCTTGTAGGGCCCTGGCCTCTTCAGGGTCTGGGGTAGGCCCAGGCCGCTTCAGGGTAGGGATAGGCCTAGGTCCACATTTCTTCTTGTTGGTCCCAGGCCTATTCAGGGTCAGGGGTAGGCCCAGGCCGACTTCTCTTTTGTTGGGCCCAGGCCTCTTCGGGGTCAGGGGTAGGCCCAGGCCCACATCGCTTCTTGGTGGGCCCAGGCCTCTTCAGGGTCAGGGGTAGGCCCAGGCCCACATTACTTCTCGTTGGGCCCAGGTCTCTTCAGGGTCAGGGGAAGACCCGGGCCCACAAATCTTCTTAGGGCCCAGGCCTCTTCAGGGTCAGGGGTAGGCCCATGCCCACATCTCTTGTTAGGGCCCAGGCCTCTTCAGGGTCAGGCATAGGCCCAGGCCCACATCTCTTCTTGTAGGGCCCAGGCCTCTTCAGGGTCAGGGATAGGACCAGGCCCACATCTCTTCTTGTTGGGCCCAGGCCTCTTCAGGGTCAGGGATAGGCCCAGGCCCACACGTCTTCTTGTTGGGCCCAGGCCACTTCAGGGTCAGGCATAGGCCCAGGCCCACATCTCTTCTTGTTGGGCCCAGGCCTCTTCAGGGTCAGGGGTAGGCCCAGGCCCACATCTCTTCTTGTAGGGCCCAGGCCTCTTCAGGGTCAGGGATAGGCCCAGGCCCACATGTCTTCTTGTAGGGCCCAGGCCTCTTCAGGGTCAGGGATAGACCCAGGCCCACATGTCTTCTTGTAGGGCCCAGGCCTCTTCAGGGTCAGGGGTAGGCCCAGGCCCACATCCCTTCTCGTTGGGCCCAGGCCTCTTCAGGGTCAGGGGTAGGCCCAGGCCCACATCTCTTCTTGTAGGGCCCAGGCCACTTCAGGGTCAAGGATAGGACCAGGCCTCTTCAGGGTCAGGGATAGGCCCAGGCCCACATCTCGTCTTGTTGGGCCCAGGCCTCTTCAGGGTCAGGGATAGACCCAGGCCCACATGTCTTCTTGTAGGGCCCAGGCCTCTTCAGGGTCAGGGATAGGCCCAGGCCCACATCTCTTCTTGGTGGGCCCAGGCCTCTTCAGGGTCAGGGGTAGGTCCAGGCCTCTTCAGGGTCAGGGGTAGGCCCAGGCCTACATCTCTTGTTAGTGCCCAGGCCCCTTAAGGGTCAGGGATAGGCCCAGGCCTCTTCAGGGTCAGGGGTAGGCCCAGGCCCACATCTCTTCTTGGTGGGCCCAGGCCTCTTCAGGGTCAGTTGTAGGCCTAGGCCCACATCTCTTCTTGTTGGGCCCAGGCCTCTTCAGGGTCAGGCGTAGGCCCAGGCCCCCATCTCTTCTTGTGGGGCCCAGGCCTCTTCAGGGTCATGGGTAGGCCCAGGCCCACATCTCTTCTTGTGGGGCCCAGGCCTCTTCAGGGTCAGGCATAGGCCCAGGCCCCCATCTCTTCTTGTAGGGCCCAGGCCTCTTCAGGGTCAGGGATAGGCCCGGGCCCACATCGCTTCTTGTTGGGCCCAGGCCTCTTCAGGGTCAGGGGTAGGCCCAGGCCCACAACTCTTCTTGTTAGGGCCCAGGCCTCTTCAGGGTCAGGGGTAGGCCCAGGCCCACTTCTCTTCTTGTTGGGCCCAGGCCTCTTCAGGGTCAGGGGTAGGCCCAGGCCCACATCTCTTCTTGTAGGGCCCAGGCCTCTTCAGGGTCAGGGATAGGCCCAGGCCCACATGTCTTCTTGTAGGGCCCTGGCCTCTTCAGGGTCTGGGGTAGGCCCAGGCCGCTTCAGGGTAGGGATAGGCCTAGGTCCACATTTCTTCTTGTTGGTCCCTGGCCTCTTCGGGGTCAGGGGTAGGCCCAGGCCCACATCGCTTCTTGGTGGGCCCAGGCCTCTTCAGGGTCAGGGGTAGGCCCAGGCCCACATTACTTCTTGTTAGGGCCCAGGCCTCTTCAGGGTCAGGGGTAGGCCCAGGCCCACATCTCTTCTTGTTGGGCCCAGGCCTCTTCAGGGTCAGGGGTAGGCCCAGGCCCACATCCCTTCTCGTTGGGCCCAGGCCTCTTCAGGGTCAGGGGTAGTACTGGGTCCAGATCTCTTCCTGTTAGGGCCCAGGCATCTTGATATCAGGGGAAGGCCCGGGCTCAAAATCTTCTTAGGGCCCAGGCCTCTTCAGGGTCAGGGGTAGGCCCAGGCCCACATGTCTTCTTGTAGGGCCCAGGCCTCTTCAGGGTCAGGGATAGGCCCAGGCCCACATGTCTTCTTGTTGGGCCAAGGCCTCTTCAGGGTCAGGGGTAGGCCCAGGCCCACATCTCTTCTTGTTGGGCCAAGGCCTCTTCAGGGTCAGGGGTAGGCCCAGGCCCACTTCTCTTCTTGTTGGGCCCAGGCCTCTTCGGGTCAGGGGTAGGCCCAGGCCCACATCTCTTCTTGGTGGGCCCAGGCCTCTTCGGGGTCAGGGATAGACCCAGGCCCACATGTCTTCTTGTAGGGCCCAGGCCTCTTCAGGGTCAGGGATAGGCCCAGGCCCACATCTCTTCTTGTTGGGCCCAGGCCTCTTCAGGGTCAGGGGTAGGCCCATGCCCACATCTCTTGTTAGGGCCCAGGCCTCTTCAGGGTCAGGCATAGGCCCAGGCCCACATCTCTTCTTGTAGGGCCTAGGCCTCTTCAGGGTCAGGGATAGGCCCAGGCCCACATCTCTTCTTGTTGGGCCCGGGCCTCTTCAGGGTCAGGGGTAGGCCCAGGCCCACATCTCTTCTTGTTGGGCCCAGGCCTCTTCAGGGTCAGGGGTAGGCCCAGGCCTACATCTCTTGTTAGGGCCCAGGCCTCTTCAGGGTCAGGGGTAGGCCCGGGCCCACATCTCTTCTTTTGGGGCCCAGGCCTCTTCAGTGTCTGGGGTAGGCCCAGGCCCACACCTCTTCTTGTTGGGCCCAGGCCTCTTCAGGGTCAGGGGTAGGCCCAGGCCTCTTCAGGGTCAGGGATAGGCCCAGGCCTCTTCAGGGTCAGGGATAGGCCCAGGCCTCTTAAGTGTCAGGGATAGGCCCAGGCCTCTTCAGGGTCAGGGGTAGGCCCAGGCCCACATCTCTTCTTTTGGGCCCAGGCCTCTTCAGTGTCTGGGGTAGGCCCAGGCCCACACCTCTTCTTGTTGGGCCCAGGCCTCTTCAGGGTCAGGGGTAGGCCCGGGCCCACATCGCTTCTTGTTGGGCCCAGGCCTCTTCAGGGTCAGGGGTAGGCCCAGGCCCTCATGTCTTCTCGTTGGGCCCAGGTCTCTTCAGGTTCAGGGGTAGGCCCAGGCCCACATGTCTTCTTGTTGGGCCCAGGCCTCTTCAGGGTCAGGGTAGGCCAGGCCACATGTCTTCTTGTTGGGCCAGCCTCTTCAGGTCAGGGTAGCCCAGCCCACTCTCTTCTTGTTGGGCCCAGGCCTCTTCAGGGTCAGGGGTAGGCCCAGGCCCACTTCTCTCTTTGGGCCCAGCCTCTTCAGGTCAGGGTAGGCCCAGCCCATCTCTTCTTGTTGGGCAGGCCTCTTCAGGGTCAGGGGTAGGCCCAGGCCACATCTCTCTTCTTAGGTCAGATGGCCCAGGCCTCTTCAGGGTCAGGGGTAGGCCCAGGCCCACATCTCTTCTTGTTGGGCCCAGGCCTCTTCAGGGTCAGGGATA
>NC_051086.1:4437866-4505366 GCF_004664715.2 Peromyscus leucopus
TTGCTTCCTGAGACTTGATCAGCCTCAGATTCGAAGGTCTCCTGCGATATGTTAAAGAGGTCACTGTCATTAGAGCCACGCATCTCTTGTCAGCCCAATTAATGTGTATGTATGTGTATATGTGTGTATCTGTGCATGTGTGTTTGTGTGTGCATTGTATGCCTGTGTGTACAGGTGCAAGTCCATGCATGCATGTCCAAAGGCCAGGTCAATTTCAGGTACCGTCCTCAATCTCTCTCAGACTTTCTGTTTGAGATAACCCCTGGAGTCTGCCTGTCTCCATCCAATCCCGCCTCCGCATGAGGGTGACAGATCAGTGTTGCTGTGCCCTGCTGAGGATTCAGACTCAAGTCCTCCTACACAGTGCACACACTTTACCCACAGAGCCGTCCTCCAACTCCATGTCCACCCTCTACACACTCCTCCTTTTCTTACTCTCTCTTTTTACACGCTCATCTCCCCTTTCACAAGGTTGTCTTTGGGGCTCTAGCTAACTCTAGCTCTTCTCTGGCATTAGGATGTCTCCGTTCACTCCTGAACCCAGGGGTCACCAGCCCTCTCTAATGGCCACCACAGCTAGCTGTCCCTCACCTCGCTGGGCTCAGCTGTTGACATCTCAGGGCTGAACACTTCGGATAGCCCTGCTTCCTCCAGTTCCTCAGATCCTGGAGCTCTTCCCTCTTGCCCCTCTGCACTGGCCCATCTTTCCTCATCTGGAACAGCTGGCATGGCTCCATGGAGACAGCACTTTTTCCCAGAAAAGCTGCCAACTCCTAATCATCTAAACCCACTCTCCCATCCTACCCCATCAATTCATACCATATGGCTGCGGCTTTCCATCAACAGGACTATCACCCCTTTATATGGGAAGCTGATTTAAACTGTTGGAATTTCTTATACTGGCCAGATCAGAGGAGGACAGAGAAGGTACCGATGCCACGCATCTAAGTTAGAGCCCTATCCTTAGACCTCAGCCAACATTGACTGAGTGAGTTCTGCCATGTCCATGCCTCCTCACAGAGATATCTGGAGGCTTAGGGAACAGGGCAGAGTCTGCAGCTCTAGGTCAGAAGTAAGAGAATAAAGATGGCCATTTCATATAACATACCCGAGAATATTATTCAACATCACAAGAAAGTGTACGTTCCATGATTTTTCTTGAAAAATGCACCCCTCTTGATTTATCTTTCATTCCCCCACATTTAATAGAGATGTGAATACAGAGAGCTCGTTTCTATTTGCTAGACAAATAGACCCTGTGCATAGTGATAAATGGCAAGCAGACAGAGGGTGTGCCTGCAGGAAGGAGGCAAGGAGTGGAGGTGGGGAGCCTCAGGCTCACAGACCCTCCAGAGGAGCATCTGCTGCTCATCTCCAGCCTGTGTGCCCTGGGGAGTGCAGAACCATGTGGCCAGATTCCCCGATTTTCAAGAGAAGCTAGAAACAGACCATATGTATAATGTCCCAAATTTTTAAAGAGTTGCCTTCATTGAACACACCACACACACACACACACACACACGTAAAAATCAAATAAGCAATCAAACATCTGTTCAGGGTTTGGCTTCTTAGATTACAACTTCTACATAAATTTTCCCAAGGAGAAGAGAAAAATCACCTTGCAGGTGGATTCAAGAGGAGCCCTTGACTCCCAGAATCCACCAGGTTCTAAGCACTTGTTTGAACCCGAAGCCATCATTTTTCAGGCTCCCAGCACCTTCCTGAAGCCTCAGCAAACCATTTCTAAGCCCAACAAACAGCTCTTAAAAGATCACAGAGAGCTGAACTCGCTGGCAAGTCATTCCTGTTTCCTCTCTGCTGAGGGATCAAATGCTTCCCGTTCCAATGATTAATCGCCTCTTGGTTTTCACAAGTTGTACAATGTTATTGACTGAACAGATATATTCATTGTGCAGCTCCGATGCTGGAACACGCACGCTCTGGGGTGAGGCAATGCTTGCCCGGGGCTTTGCAAGCTGCACACCATTTCTGCACTGCCCGATTCAGCCCACCCCAGATGACTTTAACCTCTGGGGCTAATGGAACTCAGCTATCCAACAACCTTCATTAATGGTTACGCTGCTGAAAGCACTATGTATTATTATCACTATTGTACCGAGTGCACCACATACACAGCTGTGCCTTGCTACCCAAAAAAATTCCTTCTAGATTCCTCAAGTATACCAAATTCTGCAGATGCTCAAGTCCCTCTCAAAAAAAAACGGTACATTATCTGCACATCCTCCTGGGTACTTTACATCATCTCTAGATGACTTCTAATTCCTACCCTCAATGCAAATGCTGTGTAAATAGTAGTTATACTGTATTGTTTAAGGAATAAAGACAAGAAAAAGTCCATCTGTGCTCAGGACATATGCAATTTTTTCTGATTTTTTTTTTCAATCAGCAGTTGTTGGATCTGAGGGCTAGGAACCAGCATATACTAAAGCCAACCATGCTATCAAGACCTCTAACACCCACTGACATATGTGGAAAGTTCCTGCCTTGGCTCCCATTAATGATGGACTATGATCTCTAAGGCAAATCAGCCCTTTCCATCTCAAGATTTGCTTTTGGCACCGTGTTTATCACAGCAACAAAACCCAAACCAGACAGCAAGCAATGGGCTTTTGCTTTTACTCAGAAACTTAAGTCACTATAATCTTCTATAGATAGTCTGGGATTCTGTTTGCTGGCGTGTGTGTGTGTGTGTGTGTGTGTGTGTGTGTGTGTGTGTGTGTGTTACCTTCGTCCTTTTGTGCTCATGTAGAGGCAGAGGTTGACTTCAGGTGTCTTCATCTATCTCTCTCTACCTTGTCTTTTGAGACAGGGTCTCTCACTCAACCTAGAGCTCAGTGTTTTGGTTAGGCTGGCTGGCAAGGGAGGCCCCAGAGATCTCCCTGTCTCCCTTGCCTCCAGCCCAGCACTAAGGTTACAGGTGTGTGCCACTGTGCCTGACTGCTGCATGAGTACTGGGGATCTGAACTCGGGTCCTTACGAGTGTGCAGCAAGCACCTTACCTGCTGAGCCATTTATCCAGTCCCCTGTTAGTGTTTTCCCAATGTGTGGCTTGTGCTGGAGCTGGGGCAGGAGAGTCAGTGGCCATCTGAAGACATCCCCCTCTTTCTGGAGTCTTCAGATATTCCTCTGGACCCCTGCTGAACGCTGCTCTCTGGGTGCCCTGGATAGTGCTGCTCACACTCAAATTCTGAGAGATTACCAGAGTCAACAAATTCTCCAGAGTGACCTCTGTCTTTAATTTAAAACTTGGAGTGATATAACAGTTCACAGTCTGATTCTACACCAACGCTTTTTGTACTTTTCTCTTCCTAGCTGTCCACATTAGTGGTCCACAAACTCCAGGCCACGGACCACTCAACCATTCCCCAATCTGTTTTTGTACGTTCTACACACTGAGAATAGTTGTACAATTTAGATCATTGAGATTTTTTTAAAAAATCAAAAGAATAGGGGCTTATTTTAATGTTTTATCATTCAATAAAACTTGGGAGTCAAATATTAGGGAATAAACCTAATTGAGCCACAGAGCAATGGAGCAAAGATCACTTCACCCTCTCCTCCCCTCTTTGGAGAGGGGGATGTGCATCTTTTTAGCACCTCCTTATTCTCTGTGTCCTTCTATCTCCTCTGAGTCTGCCAAAAAACCCTATGGTCCACTCCATGGGTGTTCTTGGAGTGAAAACACAAACAAATCTCCCACAACAGAGTACTTCATGATACTTTAAAAGTTCATGTAAGTTGAGTTCCAGAGTCTGAGAGGGCCAGGCAAATACCATGACAGGCTCCTAATAACTCAGTTAAGAACTAGGCCTCAGTTCCTGCCTCTTGAAACAAAGGGAACCGCACATAGCCTGAGCCTAAACCCTCCCCTCCACAGACGATAACCAAATAAGGACAAAGCCTGGGACTTGTCCAGACTTGCCCAAGAATGGACTTAGCCCACCCCTGCTAGCCCTAACCAATTAGAAAGGTACTAATGTGATTGCCACTTGCACAAGCCAATCCTAGGTAGAATGATTACACTGCTGTTAAGATTCCTTTAGTTGTGTATAAAAGGAGCCTGCAAGCTTTTTTTTAGGGTTCGCCATTTGTGCCTTTGTATTGGTTGTGCAGCCCCAGCATGCTGAGCATTCTTGAGATAGTAAATCTGTCTGGTGGTCTTCTACAGGATTTCTCCTGGACCCTAACAAGGCCACCATATTGTAAACCAGCAGCCCTCCTTCGCCTGTGTGCAGCTGGTCCTCTATACTGCAGGGTTCTAGTCCTCAATTCAGCTAGCCTTTACTGAACCTTGACAGACTATCATTCTTATCATTATCCCCTAAGCCAAGGTTTATTAAACTTTTCCACTCTTTGCCAAAGAAAACTTTACAGGACCCTGAGTATATAAAATAGATATACAAATTAAACATTTCCTGATATCCAATCATAAAGAAGTTTATTTTTGAACAATTATTTGGTATATATGTTATCATTTATTCTATATGGAAGTATACTTGCATACTAATGACATGGATGTGGTTGTTTAGTTTTACATGAAAATTTTACTCTTGGCACTGGGATGTGGAGCATCTTCCACAGTTGTCAAAATTGATCAGCTTTTCGATTTTATAGTCATCAGTGCCGAGAATGACACTTTGCATGAATACATAGTACAAAAGGCAGAAGTACAGTTAGAGAGAGATTTCAAAAATTGATAAAAAAAAAAAATCTTGTTCTAATCTCAAACCAAAATTCATGGAGTATTTTTATGAAACTGAAGCACCAGCTCAAACAGCAATTTTTAAAATCAAACATTTCAGGGCAATCCAATCCAAAGACATATTGACAAGACTTACCTGTTGAGAATAACAGTGGGAAAATATTTAAAATATTTGCTTTCCATAATTCATTCATTACATTTCTGGGAGAGCAAACAACTCCATACGTGCAGGAGAAAACACTGCGTTCGTAGCACACAGTCAGGCGGTGTTCACGGCATTGCATGGTGTAGCAGTACATACTGTGAGAGTTGTATGTGTGTGTGCTGTATGTTCAGAAGCCATTGGTAAAGTCACACACTATAATGTAGGTGGTTGCTGCCAGACACACCTCACATCCATTTAACATTTGATTTTGAATGACTTTTTTGTTGTTGCACGTTCAGAAAATTTTCACCATCGCCAAATGTTTCCTGACCCTCCTCTACCTTTCAGCTGCTGCTGCCCACAGTTTAAGAAGATCCCCACACATGGTACCATATCACAACTACTTAGACAGCACTCCCAGGTTTTTATAAGTTTTTATAAGTATTGGGTTTTATGTCTTCTAGAGATGATCAAAGTGCACTCGAGGTAACACAGCTCATAAGCAAACACTGTAACATTTTGTGTCAAGGACTTGAGCATCCACAGATGTTGGTACCTGCAGGTTGTCCTCACACCAATGTCCTGTGGATATGGAGGACCCACTGTCACATCTGAAACTCCTTATACAAATAGGACAGTAGAGTTGGGTAGCTGCAGCAGAGACTGTATGGCCCACTAGTTGGAAATGTTTACTATTTGGTGTTCAAAAAACTTTCCTGAGCCCCGCCCTATGGGATGTGATTTTAGCATTCCACATTTATGCTTCCGGTGGAATGGGACCAGATGTCTTTTTTATAGCTACGTTTACTGCTGTGGGGGCTAATGAGACAAGAGAGAGAGGAAAGAGGGAGAGAAATGGGAAGGGAGAGGAAGCGGGAGGGGGAGGAGAGGGGAGGAGGGGGCAGGGAGGGAGGCCCCAGTAGCAGAGCATGTGCAGCAGAAGGCTTGTAACTCTCTGAGACCTTGCAGAGTAGGGCAGTGGGTCTCACAGGCAAGCTGAACTAGAACATGAGAACACGAGCCCCATACTGCAGACACATTGCGAGCTGCAGTCCATTCCAACAACCAACCTCGTATTAAACTAATGTTGTTAATTTGAAGTTTATTGGTTTTATAGTCTTATTAGTATTTAATTTAGAAATTTGTTTCAGTTTTATAGCTGAATAGCACTAAAAGCATAAGGATTTTATACCTAAGTTTTATGTTTGTACATATTAAGTAACATTAGGATAAAAAAATAATTTAAATCATTGCTCAGTGAAATTTTCCTCTTTCATAAAGCATATGTTGCTTACATTTAAGGAGGAAAAACAAGTGTAAGAGACATTAGCTCCATTTTGTCTTTATCAGAGTGTCCTGAGCCACACTACCTGCCACCCTTGCAAAAAATTCAGTGTCAGTGATTTGGGAAATCTCTGCTCGTCTCATGTGGGGGCTTGTCAAAAAAGAAACCCAAGCTTAAGTTGAGGCTGAGTTCTCTGATGGACTGAGGGCCACTTCTTAATATCAGTTGCTATGGTTTGGATAAGTGTGTCTCAAGGCCTCTGTATTAAAGCCTTGGCCACCAACCCACAATGCTATTGGGAAGTGGGAGGAAGTCAGGTCATTGGGGTGTGCCTTTGAAGGAGGTAGTGAGACCCTGGTCTCTTTCTCTCTTTACACATTGTGGTGCCACCAGATGAATAGTTTTCCCCTGTCATCATACTATGCCACCTCACTACTGGTCCCCAAACAACAAACTAACCCGTCCACATCTGTGCAACTGTAACTGAAGTAAATCTCTTCCTTATGAGCTGGTTTGTCTTGGGTATTTTGTCATAGTAACAGAACGTTCACTAACACACACTTCCATGCTGCATTCATGAGTGTGGAACTCTTCATTGCTCAAGCACCGTCACCTGAGGAGGAGCAAGTGGCTCCCCACTTAGCCTTTCTGCTTGTCTCCCTTCCCATTCTCTCTTCCTCTCCCCTTCTGGGTGACGGGGATGCAGCTCTTCTCAGTTAGCGCTCAGTAGCAAAATTCTGACTTGACTTTTCATTGTGAAAGCAGACGGGACTGCTAACAGCACTGGGCTAGTCTCTGCAGCAATGTACCCTATTACAACTTGTACATAGTTTTTGACATCATTTTTAACTGAAAAGTTTTACCTGGGTACCAAGCTCCTCAATGTTAGCTGTTGCAGTGTAACAAATCACCCCAAATGCAATGCCTTAAAACAGCGAGGATCATTTCTTTTGCTCACTAGCCTACAACTCGTGCAGGGGTTGGCAATGGTGTTTTGTGCCTGTTCCTGAGACACAGTTTGATAGTGATAAGTAAAAGGATCCACTTTCAGGATGACTGGTGCTGTATTTAAATAATAGAGTGTGTGCTAGCAAGCGCAAGGTTCTAGATTCCTTCCCAACACTGAAAAAAAATGATGCAATACACAGGGCTTTCTGTAGAAGCTTGGTTACTGTCTGCATGCACATCACCATAGTCTCTTTATTTGAACCTCACAGTTTAAAGAGGCCTTACATTAATCAGAGTGCTTACATGGGAACTGTGGTCTTCAGCAGCTAGTATAGCAAGAAGCAAGGAAGCAAAGTAGCATCTTCATGCCCTTGGTGACTTCGCCTCAGAACTCACACAACCTCACCTGTCATAGTACGTTTCTGTTGCTAAAACGAAGCCCTAAAGGCTGGGTACCACATAACATTCTAGAGGTCCAAGAGCATGATGCTGAAGGCAGAATCCACTGGCTCTGGCAAGGGCTTTGAAAAAAAAAAAAAAGAAAGAAAGAAAGAAAGAAAGAAAGAAAGAAAGAAAGAAAGAAAGAAAGAAAGAAAGAAAGAAAGAAAGAAGGAAGGAAGGAAGGAAAGGAAAGAAGGAAAGAAGGAAGGAAGGAAGGAAGGAAGGAAAGAAAGAAAGAAAGAAAGAAAGAAAGAAAGAAAGAAAGAAAGAACGAACGAAAGAAAGAAAGAAAGACAGTGAACGAAATACCAGGGATAATCTTACTTCATAACATCCTGCTCTTGTAATTAATCCAGGTCCAAGAGCTCTAATCCAGTCTTGAGAGACACAACCTAGTCTCTCTGGGAAGACATTAATCCATTCATAAAAGTAGAGCTTCTAAAACTTAATTGTCTTAAAATTCCCACTACCTCTCAACACCGTTACACTGGAAGTCAAATCGCAATAAGAGCATTGGTGGAGAAAACCATGTCCAAAACCTAACGCTGGCTATACCTATTGCTTGATATGTATCCTACCACTTGAGTGTACAAGGATATCGCCTTCTCTCTCTCTCTCTCTCTCTCTCTCTCTCTCTCTCTCTCTCTCTCTCTCTCTCTCTCTCTCTGTGTGTGTGTGTGTGTGTGTGTGTGTGTGTGTGTGTGTGTGCAGACATGTAGAGATCAGAGGGCAACTTTGGGCATTATTCCTCAGGAGCTGTCCACCTTTTTTTCTTTGAGGCAGGGTCTTTCACTGGTCTGAAACTGGCCAAGCAGGCAAGACTGTCCAGCTGGTGAGCTCCAAGTATCTGCCCCCATCTCTACCTACTCACTACTGGGATTACAAGCATATTCTACCATGCCTGGATATTTTTACTTGGGTTCTAGGGATCAAACTCAAAAAAAAAAAAAAGCACTTTATCAGTTGAGCCATCTCCTTAACCCGAGTCAGATTAGACTCTTAACAAAGTGTTGGGGTTCTAAGGTCATAGGAAGGTATGATTTTAAGCACCGGAGTAAAATGCAGTTGGCTACAGGCAATGGCAGCACAAGTTTGAACCCTCTCCCCTATTCCCAGAGCCCATAATTTATTAGCTGATTGGACAAGTGGCCACAATTCTCCAGTCCTTCGTCTTGCCTCGGATGTAACAAATGAGTGTTAGCTCAGATTAATGCTATGATCACTGAATGAGACAATATATACCAAACTAACCTGCTGTTTGGCACACAGAACAGTTGTCTCTGGATGCCCATAGGGGAATTGGATCCAGAATCCTCCACAGATGTCAATCTGCAGATGCTAGAATCCCTTACATACAATGGCATAGTGCTTGTGTGGAATTTGAACACATCTTCTTGTGTACTCCAGATCATCACCAGATGTCATGTGAATAACTAAAGCCATGTAAATGCAATGTAAACAATTGTAACCCTGTGTTGTTTATATAGAAATGAAAAGAAAGAGTCTGTCCATATTCAGCATTGATGCAATTTTTTTTCAATTAGTTTTGACCCTCTGTTGGTTGAATCTGTGGGTGCTTACAGATGGGGGTGCTGACAGACCATCCTGGACCAATATCACCTGCTTTTCTTCTTCCTCGATTTCATCTCTTTCTGCCTAGACCAACTTGAAAGGGCTACTGACTTGTAATATTTGACCCTAGAAATTACATCATTGTAGTCGTAAACATTCAGGTGTCACATAGAGATTCAAGCATTGCTGGATGATTGGTCTTTCCCAGAGAAACTCATTTCAAAGTCTAAGAACTTTGTCTGTGGAGGAGCCCAGCTGGGGTCTCTGGGGCGGGGGAAGGGGGAGCACACCTCCTTCTGCTGGGGTTGATTGAAGTGAAAGGGCCACCATATGTCTTTCCCAGAAGGTGGCTGACTTCTTGTGTCCATCCCAAGTTCCCTGAGAATTTCCTGAAAGCCCTTCCGGCTAGCCCAGTTGGGAGTGTTAGCACATCGGATCCCATGCTTTAGTGAAAAATGTAAACACAGACCTGATTTTTCATTTTAAATGAAGCCAAGCATATTGCTCCCAGCAGATGCCGAGTGACTCAATCTGTCCTCTCGGCTTTGAAGAGAACTGAAGAACAACATGGAAAAATAAAGCAAACAGCACATTTATTGGTTGATAAAATGCTGTTTTAGTCTACCCTGGCATTATATGGTGATTGCTATGCAGCGAACATCTGTTATTAAATCCTGGCTTCTGTTGCCTGGATACATCGAGTCAAAAGCTGGAGCCTCTGAGAAATCCATTTATGTGTCTGTTGCATGTAAGTGTCAGGGCTCATATGATGCCTTTGTCCTCATTCCAACTGCATCTTTTAATATGGAGTGACTTACTTGTTAATTCTCATTCCAGGGCAGTAGTGTTTTTGTTTGATCAAAATGGGTTAAAGAAACAAACAAACAAAAAACCCCATGTAATCTCAGGGGCTCAAAATAATCTGCTGATGAATTTGGGAAGATAGGTTTGTGAATTTGGAAAGAGAAGGGCTTTTTTAAAACAGAGTTTATATTAAATGACACAGTAATTCAATTTCTAGGGTCCTACCTTAACGACACAGCAGAGATAAGTACATGAAGAAGGATGTTCAATACAGAGTTATTTATAGACAGCAGAAAAACAAAACATTGAAAGTTACCTGGATGCGTCCAAGTCAACACTCCAAAGGCCATATGAGTTCATAAAACATCTCAATCCATCCCTTTTCCTAATTGGCACACTGATTGTACATGTTTATGAGGTACACTGAGATAATTAATACATATATGCAGTACATATAATGATCTATTAGATTAGAATAATTAGCACTTACATCCCCTCATACATTCATCAATCTTTGGTACCTAGAATTTTCAAATACCTGCCTTCCTGTTTTTTATAAGGCATGCAATAAGTTGTGGTTAAACTGTAGTCACCCCCCCCGCTATGGCACAGGACACTGGAACCTATTGTCCTTTCTATGTATGGATACCTGTTATCTGACCTCCCTCTATCTCCTTTTCTCGCTCCTTTTTCTAGCATATAATGACCACTGATCTGCTCTCTGATTCTCAAAAATTCAACTTTTTGAGCTTCCATATATGAGTAGCAACACTCAGCATCTGTCTTTCCACTCCTGGCTTATTTCATTTAACATAATAGCCTCCAGTTCCAAGTACAGCGCCATAAATAACAGGACTTTATTGTTGTTTATGGCTGAAATTTTTCCACTGTGTATCTACACCACATTTTCTTTATCTAATCTCTCATTGATTGATTTTAAATTGTTTCCAGTGTTATGATATCCTAAAAGAATGCTTCAGTGAACAACTTTGCTCAAGTCTGAATTCCTCTTTTCAATAAATTGCTAGACATGGAATTATTGGGACTCAGCATGGGGTATGTTTATTCACTGCATCCCAAATGTGGCCTGAGGACTCCCCACATGTCAGGAGGAAGCCTCTCTAAACACTGAGAGCTACATGGTTGATGAAAGGTTCTCATTTTTATAGAATGCTCTGGGAGAAAAGAAAACCAGGAGGACTGAGCAGACAGCAGCAGAGTGGAGGGCTCTGGGGGCAGTGTAAGACTACACACAGGAGTCTCGGGGCACTGCAGTTCTGGTGACATCGATTGAGCTCAGGAGACAGCCAGACAGAGGGGACAGACAGCTGGCTCTTGAGGGACAGAAGTGGAGGACAGGAACTGAGAGAGCTGCCTGACTGAGTGCCTTGGAGCAAGCCAAAGCCATCTGTCTGGGAAACCTACCCATGACCACAGACTGTGGACTCTGTCCCTCCCGAACTGTCATCAAGCATGGGGTACACATTGGGAGCTATAGGAGGAGCAAAGACTTCTTGGGGGGAACCCACAAAAATAGGGCGTCATCAGGACTGGAGGAAGACTGACCCCAGATCCAACAGTGGTCACCTAGGGTGTAGCCCCATTTGTCCAGCTCTGCCCAAGCACTGATGACCCTGCAATAAATGTACTCAGTGGAAGTTCTTAAAGTAGAAGTGGGTGGACCGTGAGAGACAAACACTAGACAAAACACAGATGTGGAGTCCACTGAACAGTCACCTGAGAATAAGCAAGGAGGACCTCAGAGGGAAGGAGGTTTGCGCTGAGACGTGAACACTGAGGAGGACTCAGTCGCGATTAGATTACAGAAAGAAGATAAAATGGGAGACGGAGCAGCAGGAACAGCAGCCCTGAGACACAGTGGGTATGCGGCAATGACACACTGCCAGGTGCGTCGTGAGCGATTTTGAAAATGGCCAGAGTCAGGGTAGCAAACGGCACTTGTCACTCATTTTGTGCAGCAAGCTGTCACCAAACACAGCAGCACCTGAGTAGCCGAGTTGACACAGGAGCCAGGTATGATTCTCTCTAAACTGTCCTCAGTGTACTCACACCCAACCACCTCCCCTCAGGCAGCTTATCTCAAAGCCCAGCCACCTCAGAACAGAATATGAGGAGGAGGAACACACAGACCTGGACTCGAGGCTCACAAGCTCTGTGGCCTTGAGAAGCATCTGTTGCTGCACTTTGACCCCAGACAGTGATTCAGCACAGTGGGGACAGGGCTGCATTTGAAAAGGTCACCTCAAGTGGCCATGTAGAAGGAAGTCCGTGGGTGACACTTGGAGAAATAACAGTGGAACATTTGCCAAGGACAGCCCCAGGCATACCAGACAATAGCCCTGTGTCTGTTCATTCAGCATCAAAAAGAGGTTGCCCTAGAACGCCCAGCCCCCACTCTCAGGTGCCAATGTTGCCAAGACCTTGGACGTTTTTAGTAGAGTGCTCATCCCTTCAAGGTAACGCAGCTGAAAGGGCATGAGTTAACCTCATCTTCTGGCTGTAGCATGCTCCCCCTGAGAATCTGCTCCCCCGCTGAGAGCTACTAAATCCTGAGGCACCACAGAATGAAGGCAAAGATTCTTCAAACAGCCCTGAGGGGTCCCTTGGGACGCAAAGGCTCCTTATCCCTAGCTCAGAGACGGATTCGACTTTGCTTGGAGGCAGGAAGGCCTGCTGGGCTGAAGCTTAGGGTAGCTCAGAAAGAATCAAAGCTAGCCTCCTCTACTCTTCCCCACAGCCCTGCATGCATCTTCTCTGATCCCTGGCTGACTGGGAGGAGGCATTCCAAAAGCTCATTATTGGCTTATATACTTTGCCCCAAATCAGCACTTAAACACCCTGGGACGAGCAGTCTTAAATGGGAAAGAATAAAAATAAAAATAAAATAATGAGTTTTCTTGTAAGTTCATAGATGTTGCCTGGTGCTCTTTGCCAAGCTAGGATTTAGCCTTCTCTGCTCTAAATTTGATTCTCTGAGTCGTTAAGGAAAAAATAAAAATAAAAAACTCAATCTCCCGGCCATTAATCACTTGGATGCCCTACTTCTTCCAGTCCTTGCCCTGTGCCGCCACCCAGTAGTCCTTGTCCCATTGTGGATAACATGAAACTGTTCCCAGGGTTCAAGCCTTCTTAGAGACTCAACTGCAAAGCTGCTTCTTTAGACACATTAACAGAATTACCATCTCTAGCAAGTCTGAGTGATTAGAGTTCACACTAATTGGGCACTGCCTGGATGCACTCTGAATGCATCGCTCAGCCTAATCCTTTTAATAACCTCATGAGTCAGGGACTGTTAATGGCTTTGATTTCCAGGTGAAGCCTGGGCATGTTTCCACAGAGTTGAGATCCAAATCCAAGTCATTTGATTCCAGGAGCTAAAGCCAACCAGTCCCCTGCTCCTGTAATGTGCTATGCTGAGCAGACCAGAATTCGGTAGCTCTGTTGAGGTCGGATATTGACATAGACAACCCTAGGAATATTGAGGGCATGGAGACTGAGAACCGCATCCTGTAAGGCCTAGCTGAAAGGCCGATTTAGCAGGGAGAAAAGAGAAATCAATTGCAGGAGTCGAGCAGGATGAAAGGCATAAGACATTGACATTAACCTCCATGTCAGCTACCTGAAGATCTACCAAGAAGCAAACACTGACCCTCTTGGGTCTGGGAATTTAAAGTCCAATGAGGTAAATTAATATCTAGCTATGAGAGAAAGCTTCTACTTAGAGATGTCCAAACAGGGATAGCCCTGCCTTGAGAAGTAGGAATCTCCCTGCAGACATTCAAGCAGAAGTTTGGCATCTTCTTGCAAAGACAGAATGGAGAGGGTCCCAAGTGTCCAATGCAGATAAGCCAAGTAACCTTTGAGACCCCTTTCATCCTGAGAATAGGCAATTCTGTCATGATTCGTTAGGGTTGTAGCTCAGGTAGCTCTATGCATGGTCATGAGAATGTCTGAGGCAACCCTCGTGACCCTCAAATTCAGCTCTATGACTCCAAGACGATGTTCTCTGGCACCAAGACACAAAACTCATGGAAGCAAGTGATAGTCAGCTTTCTGTCACCATAACAGATGCCTGGGATCATCCGCTCATGTGCTCACCAAGTGCTAGGGTTTATTTCGTCTTACAGTTGGAGCAGCTTCAGTCTGTGGTCAGTCAGCCCTGCTGCTTTGGATGAGCCTCTCCTGGAAGGAAAGAGAGGGCAGGGAGGCCTGAGATCTCAAAACCCCCTTGAGAGCATTGCCCAGTGATCTAAAACCCTTCCTTAAAGCCCCCCACTTCTCTTCTTCCCTTCCCTTCCCTTCCCTTCCCTTCCCTTCCCTTCCCTTCCCTTCCCTTCCCTTCCCTTCCCTTCCCTTCCCTTTCTTTCCCTTCCCTTCCCTTCCCTTCCCTTCCCTTTCTTTCCCTTCCCTTCCCTTTCTTTCCCTTCCCTTTCCTTCCCTTCCCTTCTTCCCTTTTATTGACACAGACATTACTCTGTTGCTCAAACTTGGTTGGACTTCACTAGCTGCCTTGAACTCAGTTGATGCTCCTGCCCTGTATCCTGAATTCAAGGCTGTGACTGTAGGTGGGCTCTGCCGTGCCCTGAGTTCGAGGCTGTGACTGTAGGTGGGCTCTGCCGTGCCCTGAGTTCGAGGCTGTGACTGTAGGTGGGCTCTGCCATGCCCTGAGTTCGAGGCTGTGACTGTGGGTGGGCTCTGCCGTGCCATGAGTTCGAGGCTGTGACTGTAGGTGGGCTCTGCCATGCCCTGAGTTCGAGGCTGTGACTGTGGGTGGGCTCTGCCGTGCCCTATCTGGTTATGGTTTTCTAAGGGGTACTTTTCAAACAGATTGTGAGACACAACTGGACCCAGAAGAAATGAGTTCTGTGACTCACTCTTGAGTCACCAGTGTGGAAAGACTTGT
The DNA here is from genome assembly GCF_004664715.2 of Peromyscus leucopus. Taxonomy (NCBI): domain Eukaryota; kingdom Metazoa; phylum Chordata; class Mammalia; order Rodentia; family Cricetidae; genus Peromyscus; species Peromyscus leucopus. The sequence goes on from NC_051086.1 coordinate 4,452,709, forward strand.
CTTCTGTGAGGGACTTTATCTCAGTGACTTTCTGGAAATGCAAGTAGAGATCTGGGGACGTAACATTAATGTTACTGAAAAGATTATAATGTGAGATCAGATCTTGGCCTTCTCTTTTATAAAAAACCAAAAACAACAACGAAAACCCCACAACTCAAGGGTCCACACGTGATGAGTGCATCCACCAGTGGGAGGAGGTATGTGGCGTGTGGATGGATCAAATGATGGCTATGAGGAGAGCAGACGGTTCTCGGGCTCATTTCGTTTGCATAGTGGTCATGAATGGGCGCTTCTCTGAGGTCCTTTGCTAGTCTCTAAATTGAGAGAAATGTCTTCCCTACTAAGGCTGCCATGAGAAATAGAGAAATATAAGCAAGTGAGTCAATGCAAACTAGTGCTTAGCTTCCCCCAGTGAATCATGCCTGCCCCTTTCTCTGTGTGCTGGTGCTGTTTCCAGGATGCCCGAAGGTTAGCAGCAACAGCTACCCAAAGGGACAGCTCTGGAGCACAAGTCATCAGCCCTGGACTGTTGGAATGCGGCCAGTTGTCAGAGCCCTGCTCTCAAAAAGAGCAGCTTTGATGTTGACAGAGGAGAGGAAGCCCAGGAGGAAAGTCAGCAGCTGAGGGCAGCCTCTTTCACCTTCGAGTCCTTGTTCATGTCGTTACAGGGGTGCACACTGCCTCCCAGGCCTGCTGTGCCCCACTTTATCAAAGTACAAAACAGCTTTTCATGACCATTTAGTAAACAGCGAACGTATCTGACAACCGACTTGGAGAGCTGTCAGTTCATATATCTTCATAACTCCTGAGAAGTTAGGACGTGAGAAGACCTGAGAAGCCTGCACGGTGGACATGGAAGTTTTAACTGTGTGTAGAGGACTCCACTGCCCTGCTGGGGAGGACGAGGCAGTGCACAGGCTGGAGCCGCCCCTCCTGCCTCCGGGGGCTGCCCTGCTCTCCCAGGCTGTGTAAGCACAGAGAAACTCTGGAGCCTGTGCTGCTTTTCTTGCACACTTATCTCCAAAGTATTTAGTCACACACACACACACACACACACACACACACACACACACACGACCATCAGCATCCAAATTCTCTTCCTGTCCACTGAATGACTTCGAGGGGATTTATCTGACCTAAGAGCAGCCCGCCTCCTCCTGTGTGCTTTGAAATCTATTGTCCGAGACAAAAAATGATCTGCAGAGATGGGGCTCTCGAGGCTCAATAATCTGGAAATCTTTCCCTGGCTTCCCCATTGCCTCACATCATCCCTGAGGCAGGGAACGCTGCTGAGCTGCTGAAGGAGAGCAGCAGAAACACCCCCCCAACACTGTCTGGCAGCCATCATTAACACTAATCCCTCAGCCCTGCACGGTAAAGATAAGTGTCCTTATTTTAACCTGGGGACACGGGTACTAAACATGAATGTGTATATTCTTTGGGGTCATGATTGGCAAGTGATGTACTGGAACACCCAACACCCCCCCCCCTTCATTTACCCAAAAGATACAGTAAGGGTTGAACCAACCCAGTGGGTGAAGAGAAGCTGCCTGAGGAATGAATGTCTCTGGGGGATTTGGAGGAGAATCTGGAATTGGAGAGAAAAGAAGTGTTATGATGTATTAGTGGTGTCTGCCATGGGCGTTAGACCAAGGAGATCTGTTTGTGGGTTATCAGTGCTGTGCCACACTTCTGAGACACTGTGCTTCTTAGAAAGTGGGTTGTCATTTGCTGAATAGATAAATCAATGGATGGGGGAACTGTTACTTCTGTTATTTTATTTGAGAGACAAGGTGTCACTCTGTAGCCCAGGCTAGCCTCAAACTCACAGGGATCCTCCTGCCTCAGCCTCCCAAGTGTTGGGATTAAGGGTGTGAGTCCCTGCTCTCCACTATGAACTGTTTCTTTAACCCAGAGTGTAGAGGAAGGGTTTGAAGCCGGAAGTGAGAGGCTGCCTGGCCCTTTCACAAGGATCGTGAAGGCCAGCTTGGACAGTCAGAGCTAAGGAGGATGGGGGACCCCGGGACTAGAACCTGGAAACACTTACAGTGGCTAACCCACCCAGAAGCCTGTGAGTCAGGAAAGGTTAGGAGTCCTGGGAGTAATGGTAGACATCTACATTTAACAGGGACCTGCATATAGAACAGAGGATTTGAAAGATCAGTTTGAAGAGTCTATGTGAGGCCTGAAGGAGCTACCCAGGTCATGGTGTCAAGGACAGTGAGCCACAGAGGGGCAGCTCCCAGGACTCAGTAGCTAGGAGGGATCTCTTCCCATGCCTCACGGGCTCCCTCCCTCCAGTTCAGCTGACTCTCAGGTTTATTTTCAGCTCCAGCCAGTGAGAACAGGAAAGCCAGGTGCTACCTTCCTTTGCTCCCCAGCCTCTGGTAACATGCTGAGACAGACATTCCCACGGAAGAGCTGACACCCACAGCAGAGCTGTCTCGGCTTCAAGGCCATGGCCACCATGGTTGCATCTGCCCCGTGCTCTCAAGGCCCAGCGCTGACTTCATCCTTGGCTGGCGTGAGCCTCATAAGAGCCCTACAAGATTGATGTCAGTGGTTCTCATCATGTACAGGGAAGGAGATGGGTTCAGAGCCAGTAAGTTAAAAATCCAGAATTTTAAATCACCTCAAAAGCAACCCGAGTTCAATTCTTGCTGTCTTGTACCTATTCTAAAGAAGCCATATCGTTTCCCAGATGTTTAGGAACATCTGACTTACCTTTTTTTATTTGTGTGTGTGTGTGTGTGTGTGTGTGTGTGTGTGTGTGTGTGTGATATGTAGTATGGGCATGTGTACAATGTGTTTGTAGAGGTGTGTGCCCATGCATATGTAGGTGGGTTTACATGTGTGTGTGCATTTGTGTGTGTGTTATATGGTATGGGTATATGTACAATGTGTTTAATGTAGGTGTGTGCCCATGTGCATGCGTGTGTGTGTGTGTGTGTGTGTGTGTGTGTGTGTAGAGGCCCGAGGACATTGTCAGGTGTCTCTCTCTATCACAGACTCTCTCACTAAACCTGGAGCTCACCGACTGGCAAACCTCAGGGATCTGCCTGTCTCTGCTCCCTGGATGCTGCAGCCATCTTTCATATGGGTGCTGGGGATCTGAATTCACGTCCTCATCCTTGTGCAGCAAGCACTTTAACAGCTGAATCATCTCGGTTTTCAGAGAGAGGCAGGGAGAGAGGGGCAGTGGCCCGCCCAAGGTGAACAGTGTTAGGATGAGCTGGGCCGTGAGCCTGATGGTAAAACAAGTGTGAGCCTGACGGCTTCCTGCACACTCCCTGTTCACTTCTCCCTTGGCACCTTCTACCACACTTCTACTACTAGGCATGCTCAGGTACATCCTGATCCTTGCAGGTCCTCAGCCGGGTCTTTCTGAGGACTACATCTGAGACCATGACACACCCCCATCCTCCCAGCCCGTCACCCCGTTGGTTGGAGCTGCTCAGCTCTGCTTGCTGTCCTCTCCTGCCTCATTTCTGCCCATTACCGGGCCCACCAGACAGTTGTGAGCCTCCTACCCTGGGCCTCCACCCCGCTGCAAAGATGATTCTGTCATTACAGAAGCAATCAGTACCCTCCGGTGGCTTCCAGAGCTCAGCTCCCGATAGCATTAGTGAGCAAAGGGAATTGGAACTGAATTCATTCACCATGTGTATCCTTCCAGGCAGATGGGGTCATTCTCCAGGTGGCACATGGCAGATGCTCACATAGGCCGTTCCATTCCCACACCACATCATGGCAGTCTCTCAGTCTCCTTGTGCATCAGAGAGCTCTACATCCCAGCCTTCCCAAAGCTGGAAGGAGTCAGTACTTCCACATATCCCTTATAGCTTCTCTTAAATACTGGACTTGACCCCGCTCTTCTGGAAGCCAGAGAGCATAGGGATGGTTGATTTGCAGTCTTTCATATCAGGTGTATCTGCCTCAGTATTGGCCTTTCCCCTCACTGCTGGCAAGATGAGCTATGTGTGTAGGTCTTTATAACCTCATCTATAAAGTGGGGATAATAGTTACCCTATAGGACTGTCCTGAGACTATTTCTGTGAATGTAAATGTATCACAATACCTGGTACAGAGTAGGTGTTTAGTAAATGGTGGCTAGTCTCATCCCTTCTCTGTGACATGCTTCAACATGGCTCACCCTCTGAAACGCATCTGCCAAGACCTCAAGAAGAGATGCTCCTCTGATCCTGCATGGAACATGGCTAGATGTTGCAGGAGGATGCCATGACTGTGGTGGTGGTGATGATGATGATGATGATGATGATGATGATGATGATGATGATGATAATCATGCTGATGCTGTGGGAAAAGAGGAGGAACAGGAAAATGGGTAAAAAAAAAAAAATACAGACTCCCTAGTGGGTCTCAGTAGTCACAGAGCAACAGTTTGCTGAAGTAGGAACCGAGTTGACTCTGGAGCCCAGAAAGTGTCCTCAACTCACCACTCTCTGCATGATGATGAACTGATGCTGCTTCATCCCTCCAGGTCTGGACCACAGCCCCTCATTTTCTTGAGGACTATTGCAGGGAGTAAATAAAGCTGTAAAGTGCTTGGCACAGCACTGGCAGCAGACAAGATGTGAGCATGTCCTCTTGATGCTTCACTTCCCAGAGGATGCCCACCTAGTCTGAAAGCCTCTTTCTCCGTCACTAGAACCTTCTCTACCCTTGTCCTGCCGTCCTGGCTCCTCGGCTCTGGCCCCTACCGCTCTCTCATGAAGGCTGGGCGGTTACACTAGTCCAATCACATAACCTAGGAAGAGCCTCCTCCCAGAGTCCTTCCGGTTCACACATCTGTCCTTTGACTGCACATGGTACCTTGTCAGAGGTTCCAGGGATTAGCACCTGGACATGGGGGAGAGGGAGAGGGACAAGAAGTCTTGCAGTCATCAAACTCATTATTTAAAACATCAAAGGCTGGGAAAGACATAGACAGAAAAATGAAAAACACCAGCCTGGCAATGAAGCTGAGACTTCTCATGGACTCCAATGCTCCCCGGGGACCTGTTTCTTTGCCCATCAATGTGCCCTCAATCTTCAAGGGTCACACCTGCCAAGAGTTAAACTTTTTCAGGATCATAAAATAAAAGAGTAGGTGCCATAAAACCAAAAGTCAGGAAGGACCTGAGAAGGCAGCCAGATATTGAGCCCTAACTAGAATGTTTCACCTGATACGTAATAGTCATTTCTCAGATGAGGTATAGAGAGGAGTTACGCACTCACACAACTAATGTAGGACAAATTTTCCCTCTTCAGGGCCAGCATTCTTACGCTCATCACACACATTTAGTAAACCCACTCCAGGGGCCACCCAGCCCACCCTCAGGGGAGCTTCCCATTCCCCTGTGGATTGCATGCACAATTTGTAGTCTTGCAAGATTTCACACGAAGCATGTATCATCTTCTGTTTGTGCCCATGAGATGTTGTACTATTGTTTAATATGATGGGGTGAGGGGCAAGGCAGCCAAATCATTCAGATCTCACTGTGGCTATGATTTGCATTTCCCTGATGGTTAATGATGTTGGGACTCCTTATACTTATTGGCTATTTATATATCTCTCAGGAAAAAAAATGGCTAGTCAACACCCCTCCCTTCTTCATAGGTATTATTTCTAAACCTGGAACAGTCCAGCGAGATGAAACATCACCTCCATTCACAGTTAAGTAAACTGGGGCCTAAAGTGAACAAGTTACTTCCGAATTCTCCAAAGCCATATACCAAGAAGGTGCTAGAGCTTGTTGTAAGCGCCAGGCTTCCTCCTTTTGATACTAAGTGCGTCTCCACCATCATTGCTCCTTATCAGGTTGGCATACTTATCTGCCTTCTCCTGGTCCTACTCCATGCATAGATTTAAGTGCTCTGAGAGCAGAGACCATGTCCTGCTGGCTGGTAGGCACATGACTCTATTGAGTCTTGAATGCATGGGGGTAAGGCCAAGGCTACTCTAAAAGGCACCTGGCATCAGTGACCAAGAACACTTGGTCCAGGCTAGCCTACCTGGACTGCCTTATCTATGATATGGGAGTAGGAATGGACTTGTTGGATTGTGTGGGAGATCTAAAGTGAGATTCTGCAGACCGCACATGCCGCATATGTCTGGCAGGAAACGACATTGCAGAATTATTAATGCCACATTCTAAGAGCTATGGGCCAACACAAGAGAAGCTTCCAACATAATTCATGCCTTCTGCTTGCTTCCCTCCTAGTTGGGGAGGTAAAATGTGCTAGTGGGAACTAAAGTAGGAAACTGAAGCCAGTGCAGACTACAAATGTGCTCTGTGTGTGTCAATCATCTCAGGGCCGATTCAGGAGAATCTAAACATGTGGGTTGCCTTGGAGAAGGAGAACTGGGGTCAGGCCGGTCAAGGAAACGGGCTCATTCACTACAAGTGACTTAATTTGGTCTGCACACACTTTTGCACAGTAGAATTTGCCATGCATTTATTTTACTTCTTAACAGTGTCAAGCCAGATGAGTGTGGGCAGGAGAGTTGTCCCACAGGTAAGCTGGGAAGAAGGGACCTGCCAGAGACATCTGGCTCCTGCCTGCCAACTCATCATATCCTGGAGATTCCACACTTCTAAGCAGACACTCTCGCAGGGATTCACTTCATCCTGTCTCAGAAATGTTTCCCATAAAACCTGCCACTGGCTTCCTGTGTTTCCAGCACCTAATGGACCTATCGTGAAGAAGGGACTCTTTTTAATTTACCCTGGGGAGTGTGGAGGCCGGGAAACACCACCCTTCCATCTCGGTGACAACAAACTCATTCTTCACTATAATTAAAATGTCACTTTGATAAATAATTCCATCAGCCCCTTTCCACCTATGAATAGCTTCCTGCTATAATTGTTCACATTCTGCTGAATTAGAAGTATTCAACAGAGAATTTAAGAGGTATTTAGGCAACAGAGATAAATCGGGTGTGTTCTCCACCCTCCCACAGTCCCTCATTAAGTGAGACTTCATCCCTGGCTGGGGTGTCCCTCCTCCCTGAGCTCTCAATCACTTTCTCCCTGAGCAGGGAGAGGTGGCAGGGTGTGTGTGTGTGTGTGTGTGTGTGTATCTGTCTGTCTGTCTGTCTGTCTGTGCTATGGAATCATGGGCCTCTGGAGAAAGAAGGAATTTGGAGATGCATGATTAAGGCCTTCCCTTCCCTGACATCCCTATAGAAAAGAGAAAGGAGACAGGAGCTGCCGAGAAAACCGGCCCCTGAACCAGACATGTGGAACAGGCCTGTAGTGCTAGGTACACAGGACACTGAGGCAGGAAGGTTGCAAGGTCTCGTGGTCTGCGTGGGCTGTAGAGTGAATTCAAGGCCAGCCTGAACATCATGAAATTCTGTGCCAAAATAAAAACTGAAAGAGGAGGCTGGGCGGTGGTGGCGCACGCCTTTAATCCCAGCACTCGGGAGGCAGAGCCAGGCGGATCTCTGTGAGTTCGAGGCCAGCCTGGGCTACCAAGTGAGTTCCAGGAAAGGCGCAAAACTACACAGAGAAACCCTGTCTCGGAAAACCAAAAAAAAAAAAAAAAAAAAAAAAAAACTGAAAGAGGGCTGGGGATAGAGATGAGTGATAGACACTTGCCTAGGTTTTGAGCTTGAAAAAGCCTGCTAGCCTTTCTAGACGTCTGATATATAACAGGAATCAGGGTACCCCTTAGGGAGCTTGAGTCAAAGTATACTTCCTGCTTAGCAAGGAGACATGTAACATTGTTTGAGGGGCTCCCCATCATATGTGTTAGGAACCTAGGGCTCCTCAGAATGAACTCCCTTTGATGACACAATTAAGAGTCCCGAGTCCCCCAGTAACCAGCATGGTATGAGGGGTACAGCAGGGGCCCCATGTATGCTTCGCTTCCCTCATTCTTGCTGGTTCTTCCTCCTTCCTGAAAAATTGCTCCTGTTTGGTATACACAGGACGCACAGAGCTGGCCACAATGTGCTAAGCACCCCAGACAGAATCACAGTCCAGTCCCTGAGTCAAGGAGAAAAAGCTGGCATTTGGTCTTATTCACTCTGAGGAGAGGGAACAGCCATACAGTTAAAACAGGAATACTTCATTGTCAGAAAGCTGGGGTTCAAAGACAGCCTGCTCCTCAGACATCATGACTGTCACCATGACTACATGTGCTAAACCTTAGCTACTGTTCACATTGGCTGCGTCCTGAAGCGCGTGGAGAACACAGCCAGGAATCATATTACCACAGGTTTTTTGGCTGCATGCACAGCTGGGTCAGCCTAACTGAGTCAGTCCTAGTACCCAGCTGTTCCTCCAAGGCATCTACAAATCAGGGGACTCTTGAAAGACTCCAAAGTCCAACCAAACAGAACCCTAGACCTGTCTCTTCCAAAAGGTCCTGAGTGCTAGGTGTTCATGACAGCGACAGGTGGTGGGCTCAGCTGGGATGTGGAGGACTGGAGAACCAGAGTGGTAGAGAGGATGGAGGGAAGAACTTCAGTCAGAAGAGGGAGGTGTATTAGAAACAATTGGATTTCTGCTTAGAAGTGGAGTACACAGGATGGTCCCCCCAGATCATGTGGTCTGTGATAGGCCAGAGTGTGCGCGTTTTAAAAGTGGGCAGAAAGAACCAGGGACTGTGACCCAGCAGGATTACCCACTCAGTCACTGCAACAACTGCATCCCATTTTTCAGAAGGGCAAGATGAGACTTACAGATAGAGAGAATGTTGCCAATGTGACACTGCTAACAAATGGCTGGGCTTGAACTAGATGTCTCATTCCAAAATGACTAAGCTCTCCACAATAGCTCTGTTGGTGGCCCCTTTACGTTTTTCAAGTTTGTGCTGTGGAATTAGACAATCTATCTGACATGAGGAGCAGTCCCCTGACCTAAAAGGAGGTGTACTCCTGAGAATGAGCAGAAGGGATGGGGCAGTGGTCAGCTTCAGTCAAGCTCATTCAGAGCCCACCTGAGCACCTGGGCTGCCTGCAGAGTGAAGGCCAAGTTACTCCAGGCTCCCTTCCCCATGGAATGAACTGACCCACCAGGTTGCTCCTGGGGTCCCAGGGCTCTGTACACAGGAAAGGGAAGCAACATGCAAAGGTTTCTTTCGTTCTTTTGTGAGTGAAAAAGAGCCCGTAACCCACACAACTTGTTCTAGAAGATGAGAATTCCCTCTGACCCACTTCAGGACTGGAATGCTCATCCATCCACCTGAATGCCGGCACACATCTCGGCAAACACCAACTTGCTGTGCTCTGCCTAAGCCCAACACCGACTGCAGGGAGGAGGCCCTGCCACAGCTCACAGCCGCCTCCTGGACCAAGGGCTGAAGGAGAAAGGTGACTCACACTACCAAACACTTACTGTGTTCCAGTGTTGAATATGTATCCATTTCCCTCAGCTACAACACAGGTTTCGTGGGGAAACCGAGGCCCGGAGATTTTAAGGAGCGTTTTCGGGCTCATAACGCTGATGAAAGAAAAAGCCAGGGTTTGAACCTGGCTGAGCCAACACCAGCATCAAAGCTCCCAAGCACCGGTCCATCCTGCCTCTGTTGGGGATCAGTCTGAGGCCTGATTTGGATTTGGATCCCCAAGTATGACTTGTTCAATCCTGTTTAAAGGCCAGGTGCAGGACAGTCCTTTGCAGCAGTAACAATCCTGACTCAAACTGAGGCAGCGTGACAGACAGGGACAGGGATGCTCTGGCAGGCCTCCTGGTGCGGGTGGAGCTGCCCCACTGTGGGCGGAGCCAGTCCATCCCGCACACTGTCTAATTGAAACACTGCTAAGCGGTGCTCCCCAACGAGCTCCCTTCATCTTTGTCTGCAAAAAGTCTTCCCCCCGACACCAGCCCACCCCTCCCCTCCCCCTCGCAGGAAAGACAATCATGGATTTTTGAAATGAGAACAATCTGGAAGATAAATGTATTCATGAGCCCATAAATGGGCCATGAATCACTGGCCCCAATTACTGCCTTCACTCCTGACAGGATGAAATCCCCATAGCACACTCTTCCTGTCAGAGAGACACAGGAGGCAAGGGCTCAGGCCACAGATAACATCATTATTCCACACCAGGCTGGTTTTCCGCTTCCCAAGGCACCTCCACTCCGTTTGCAGCTCACTCCTAATGCTGGCAAGAGAGGGGGGAAAAAAAGAAAGAGAAAAGGAATAAAAGGGAGTGGGGGGGGGGGCAGAAGCTCTTGTGCCAAGTGGTAAAGAAACAAGATAAGCACGCTGAATCCGATTTCAAAAAACTATTTGAAAACTCTGTCCAGAATCGCCTGGAATGGCCCAGCATCCGCAGAAATCTATCATCGACACCGGCCCGCACGGGTGCATCGCGCCCACTCCCGCCTCCCGGTGACTTGTTTAGAAGTACTTCAGATCGGAACAAATCACAGCCAACTACAGTCTCCCTCTCTCCAGCCCTTCAATCACTCCTAATCAGACCGTGTATTTTAGCAACAGAATCTTCCCTGGCTGACGAGCTCATTCATCTGCCTTCTGCCAGCTCGACGCCCTCTGCATGGGAGATGAGGGGGAGCCACCTGCTTCTGAGGCAGCCCGGGAAAGCTGAGAGGGGATGGAGCTGCAGCCTTCCCCTGCCCAGTACAGTGCCTGACACTAACAGGAGGGAATCCAGAGCAGCAGGAGGCCGAGGAGAGGATGTGCTGTTGTGGGTCACCGCGTGCTACAGTAGATGAACATCTGTCCGGCCCAGGTGCCTGCCCATAGTCTCTGAGTTCAGATTCTCTCCCTAACACTTTCTAGCCATATGACCCCAGATGATTGACCTAGCCTTAGGAGTCCAAGGCCATAAACCTCCCCCCCTCTCAAAAAAAAAGAGCAGATAGGAGATGCAAAGGCCATGAGATGGGAAGGCCTGGCTGTAAGCTTTCACTGCAGTCCATATAGGCAAGTCACATCACCTTTCTCAAGCCCCTCTTCTTCTAATCTGTAAAATGAGAACAAGAGCACCTGCCTATATGGCCCCTCTCATGGGACTGTATGAGGATCAAAAGAATAAGAAATGTGGAAGCACCCCTCGAGACTTGGGGTGTCATTTCAGCACTGGCAATCGTGTGTGCCTAGCATTCTACAGACCAGTTTCACAAATCTGGTACATACTCAGAGCCAGGCTGGGGTCACCACCTGATTCTGTCTCAAGTACCACCCACGATCAAAGACACCTGCAGAGAAGACTCAAGGGGAGCTGGTTGCAGAAGTGGAGACTCTGCTCTTGTTCAACTAAGAGCACCGAGATGCCCCAGGAGCCCCTCGTTTCCCAAGGGCTGTCTGCAGAATAGGGGGCACTGAACAGAGTCACTCTGCAGGTGCTGAGGCTGAAACTGGAGAAGGGAAGGCAAGACCCCCGAGGAGCACTACCTGAGGAGTGCTCCCTCTGTTCCCCTCCCTGTGCATTGGAGGCAAAGGCAGGGAGACAGGCAGAGAGCAGGAAGCTGAAGTATCGGCCATGTATAGGCCGTCTGCAGATCCCCAGGGATGCCCAGGCTGCCAACAGTTGTGAACCACTGCCAGAGGTGGAAAGGACCCGTGAGCTGGAGCCGGGCAGGACTGGGTCCTCTCCTTTCCCTACCGCATTTCTGTTGTGGATATTTGCTAAACATTTGTGAGTAGAGCAGTGGCAATGAACTTGCACAAGAACCAGGCACACAGCAAGTGCTCAATGAACGCTAATGATTATATTCACTAGAAGTTCGTGCATCTATCGCTGTACTAGCATTGGCCCAGATGCTAAGCAGGCCCCTTCTCCCCAGGAACCCCTTGCATTGTCACGGGAATGCTGGTTTGTGTTTTCTACATCTCCGTCAAGGCGACTGGTTTACCACTGCCAAAGTGTTTGCCTTAAGTGACAAACCTCCCATCATTGAAAGCAACCAAGTAGAGCCTTTCTGGTCATAGGTGAAAGAGAAGGCCAGGGGCAGCTCAGAGGTGCCCCAGCCAGCAGATGCTTTGCTGGTGGTTTAGGAGATGAGGGCATTGGGAAGTCCCTGTGAATGGGCACAGGAGAAGCTGGAGGACCACGGAGGCTGAGCAGCTTCCTGTTCTCCATGGACGTCCTTTCCAGCCTGGCCTGAAATGAGAACACGGAGGATTTAACCAGACACGGACTTACCATGTGAACACGCATCTGCACATGCCTGTCTCAGGAGCCATCTACTCCTTCCCTGGCCCATTCTGTCCAGGAGAAAAATGGAAGCTCTGTAGCTTGGTTCTCTGGGTCCTCAGGAGTCCCGCATTAACATTTGTTGGAAGTGTATTATGTGCCAGGCATGCTACAGGGTCCAGCTCATGCCATCCTTATAAAACCACACTGTAAAGTAATTCTGTCATTGTCACCACGGGGGATGAGGAGACTGAGGCCTGGAGAGGCCAGTTAGCTTGCTCAGGGACACACAACTAGATAGTGTTAGAACTGGGACTTGGGCTTGGAATAATTAGTTCTTGACCCCAGACTTTACTTACCTTGCTCCTAGATGAGGCCTCTCTACCCACACTTTACATTACTCACCATCAGAAATGTAGGGCAGATCCTATGAAGAATGACTCGTGTTTCCTTGAATGCTGTGTATGCTGTGTTTTGTTCCAGGGCCTAAACAGATACTGTTCCTTCCCCCTTCCCTTTTTAGATTTTGGGGCAAGTTTGGTTAGTTGATGTGTTAAGTTTTCCCAACCCAAATCCTTTAAGATCCAGCTGAAATTTCCCCTGCTCTTGGGAACTCTTTGGCGCCCCCAACCCAATAGACCGAGTTAGCCAATCACCCACCCACTGCACACCATGCTCCCACCACCTGGAGAGACAGGTGAGGCCACCAGAGTGCACCAGAACTCCGCCACACCATCATTGTTCACATGTCACAGTCACTGCAGTCAGTCAAGGGCCGAGCTTGGTGCCCGGCATTCAACAGATGCGTATTATTTACAGGAGAGGGTCAGAAAGTGGGTTGAGCCTAAGCCTTGGATCAATCTCCAAGGGCCTGGCTTCAGGTCTCACCCAGCCATAGGTTAGCTGTGAGAGCCGGGGAAGCCATTCTGCTGCTCAGAGCTCCCTTCCCTTCCACACGTTCCATCCCATATTAAACAGCACACTTCCCGAGGCCGCTGATGGTTGAGCGAGAGAGACACTCTGAGCTGACAAGTGGCCCAGAATGCAGCAGGCAGCCAGTCAATGCTGGACACAGGATTCCTCAAAACCAGGCTCTTGCTTCGACTGTTTCAATCCCAGCTCTCCATGCACCAGCTGTGTGGCCTTATATACGCTGCTCAGTCTCTCAGCTCAATCCTTTATCTAGAAAACAGATTGGCTATGTTCTTATTTTAAGTTAGCATGCAAAATAATGGGTTTTATTATCTTTATTAGGAATTTTTGATATGTGCATATCATTGTGTATTGCTTGTATTTTATTCCCCTCCCTTACCCTCCTTTACCCCTCTCCCTCCCCTACTGGTTCTCGTCCTCCCCACAAACAGTCCTCTTTCTCTCATGCAAGATAGATAGGTGATAGATAGATAGATAGATAGATAGATAGATAGATAGATAGATAGATTCATTGATAGATGATAATGGATAAAAGGGTGATTGATAGATTCTACATATAACAGTAAACATTCCATATTTGTCTCCCCTCCCCCACTGGATTCTCTTGATCTCCCTCCTCCCCGCTCCTTTGGCCTTCTTTCTGCACAGAGTCCTCCCTATCTGCTTTCTTGTCCTATGTGTATATTTGCCTTATACTATTTTAAAGATAACAAAGATTTGTGGAAGGTGCTGAGAATAGACTTTCATTAACCTCACCACACAGAGTGCAAACGGTGAGTGAGTACACATCAGGCAAGCTGGCTCAGCCATCGGACAGTATACACACATGCAAGCAACGTCATGGTTACCATAATACATGCAAGCTTTACCTGTCAATCAAAGATAAAGTTTAAAAGGTTACAAAAACTTTAGAGGGCACAAAGATGATCAGTTCCAGACACGCCGTAGGTGATGTGTAAAAGCCTTGCCCCTGTACTCTGCAGATGAGCCTGTCCACATACCCAGGCTCTACCCTGGCTGCCCTGCCTTCCACACACACCAGCTTTCGATCCTGAGCTAATGGGGCACATGGCAGCAACGGCTGGAAGTCACAGCCGTGTGGAGGAGAATATGGCTTCATGAAAATAACATTTGGAAGTAATTATGGGTGCGCTGGATCAGAACCACGGTCAGCTGCCAGGCCTCCCCAGAGACAGAGTCGGGAGGGAGGCCGAGGGGGATCTTGTCTGGAAGCCAGCCTGAAATAGCCACAAAAAGCCGCTCTCACAGTCAGGGCCACCACCACTCTCAGGCCCTGTCTTCAGACAGGACAGGCAGGATGCTGGCTATATTAAAAAGGCAAAGGAGAAGGAAGGAGGGGGAATGGAATTTGAGGGCCGATCGGGTAGAAACAATAAATACTTGAACAGTAAAGAAAGCGGAGTGGGGAACGTTCCCTCCTCCATTCTAAATTGTTCTCTTAAACAGAGATGGGGACCTGGCCTCTGCTCACAAAAGCTCCCTGGCATTGACAAGGCCACTGGGATGTGACCTTTGCCCTGGAACAAAGTCATGATGCCTCAGAAAGAAGGCGTCAGTGACACCAGTGAGCATGGGCAGAGGAGCACCCTATCTGGAGTCAGACCTAGGACTTGTCCCTGGCAGAGGGCAATGGAGCAGGCAGGAAAAATGGCAGCTGCCATCAAGCCTCGGGTGGTACCTAGAGAACAGAGCTGAGGCCCATACGGGGTGATCACCAGGGCCATCTGACCTCTTGCAGGAGGCAGGAGGCTGTCTGTGTGTGTATCTCAGAGCCCTCAGGAGCCCAGCCCCATCATCACCACATGCAGATTCTCTGCTGGTGCCTTGGTTTATGCAGTTATGTGAGCTGAAGACCAACCTTGTTTTGCTTTCAGTCAGTCAGTTAGCTATACTTAAGGAGAGGACCAAAATGCCTAGGCCTTGATCCAGGCCCACAGCAGCAGGAGACGGTATCCACTCCCATAGCCTCTGGGTCATAGACAGAGTACAGGCACACCCCAGGGTGTCAGAGAGGAGCAGGATGGATGGGCTCCCAGATGTAGCAGATGCCCAGTAAATAGCAGTTTGGAGGTTTGATGTTGGAAGGGATCTTTTAAGTTGAGCATCCACCCATCTGCTCTGTAGACTGTGAATAGAATGGGTGACAAGATGCTTCCAAAGGGCCACAGCAACAACTTAGATTTCTTTATTTCCATCTGGTGACTCCGGCTCATTGCTAAGAGTAAGCCTGTCAACCAAAGCCAAGTTGTCCCTAAACGCATGGTGGCATCATACCTAGAGTGCTCAGTGACTATGGCCACATCTACACTGCTCCCAGGGGCCTCACCACAGAGTCCTTGCTGCCTTTATTCATCTTAACCCCTCACAACCAGCTAATGGGTCCTAGTATTACCGTGACCAGAGAAGTCAGCCCACCAAGGAAAAGGGCTCACCCTAGGCATGGAGCTGGGCGCTTATTCTGGAGTGTGAGTTCTAGTCTTTCTTATCCCAAAGCCAGTGACCCTGAGGTTCTACGTTAAGTCCTGGGACCATTGGGCTTATGTTCCCTCAGTCCTGGAGTGAGCCAGTCCAATGACATCTGAGGGCCAAGTACTGGACATATCCAATAATCCAGATAGTCTGCTCTTCTCAGGGCCTGGGGTCAGCTTCAGTCTGAAGCTAATAGAAGAGATTGTGAGGCTAAAGAAGTTGGGTTCCTCCTATGCCTGACCTGCTCTAGGACACTCTTCCAGCATATCACGTGTAGATGAGGCCCTTTGATAAGGACCAAATCCCCTCTTGTTGCTTGGCAACGTGGCTTACAAGTCATAGCAGGGAAGTAATTTACAGGAATTCAGTGTGTCACTGGAGGTTCTGCTAAGCAGAAATGGTGCAAGAAGAAGCCCCTATGGGCCACATCACGCCTCTGGTGGCAAGGGCTGCTGAAGGAACAGCTTTTGCTTGCTTTACCCGGGAGTCAGGGGCTTTGAGTTCAGGCTCAGTGATGGTTTCATTTATCAACTGGTTTCACATGGAGCCCCTACTATGGAACAAGGCCTGTGGTGGGAGCAGGGACACATGATAAATGAAACAGGTATCAACTCAGGACACACCAAACTCACAGGGACAGACACTCCATAGGGTCACAACACATGCGACAGGACAGGATGTTCATGGGGCTGAGTTGACATCAGGGGAGAGACGTGCCTGAGGCATGCAAGGGCAGAGGTCATGCAGGTGGCAGGTAGCCAGACAGAAGAAGGAGGAAGGTATCAGGAGAGGGGCAACTAAGCAAGGTGGTTGGGAACAGTCCCAGCTGGCACTGTGGCATAAGTGGAACCCCAGCCCAGCCCACTCACCCTGGCTTGAATGCCCAACAAGCAGACATGGGGCTCAGAGACATAGCCATGCAAGGAATTGACCAAGAAGACCAAATGAGGAAACACTGTACTGTTGGAGGGGAGATGGGAAGAGATGGCGAACAGGAAGTCAGCTGGAAGACTACTAAAGGCTGGAAACGAGATGGAGAGTCACATCCATCTGGACACAGTGACGTGCTGGAAGGAGGGCAGCCAGTGGCACAGGTGGTCTGCTGTGACGGACAGCGGGCACCATCTGCTGAGGTGGGGAGGTGGGAAGGGCAAGTCCAATCTAGAGAAATTCCTATCAGTGCTAGAAACCCACTGAGATGGAGCTTGTGGGATAGGCCAATTCGTGTCATTTAGGGAAGATGGACTCAGAGTGCCCTGGAGTCATCATGGCCTGAGCTAATGCCAAAGCCCATTGAGTGGCAATGCACAGGCTGGAGTAGAATGCCCATGGAGCAATAGAGGAGAAAGGGCACCTGCAGCACGGGGGCCAAGCGGAGCAATGAAGATCCAGGTCCAGAGCAGCCTTGATCTTCGCTGTGCTGCATTTAACACATGTAGGGAGAAAACAGGCAACAGCTGTGAATGTCAAAGCATTGCATGATGGTGAGCCGTCGTTGGGGCCATTTTATCCCCTAGAAGGCCAAGGGGTAAGCATCAGTACCTTAGGGAGATGAAGGAAGCCACAGAAAGATAGGACACACACACACACACACACACACACACACACACACACACACACACACACACACACACTTCCTGGTACCTTAGTGTTGATGGAGTTAATTTCAGGAATCCCAAGCTGGGGTGCTTAGTACCACCTTCCCAAACACACATGCATTCCCAGCTGCCCACCTGTGGGAATTGGCTCCACAGCCCCGCCTAGCCAGAGTGACAGGGAATTGCACACAACACAGGTTCAGCCCCAGGAAAGGATCTCTGTCTGGTTTTAGAGCCACCACAGTGGTGAAGAAGTCCTTGGCAAGCATCTCTTAAGAAAAGATGCTGTTTCCTTGTCTACCTGCAGCCCCTCCTTCCTGATTATATTTGTTCCTCCTAGCCACTGAGTCTCCTCCCCATCTCCAGCTCAAGAAACCACCAAGGCAGAATGGGGGCAGCACTGTGCTGGGAGGAAAGGCTCGGGCATCCCAGGAAGACCTAGGTTGCATTGGAAGCTGTCGGTGGGCAGCATTAGATGGACCCGCCACTCAGCTCTACAGTAGTCAAATGGGCATGAGAGTGTGCCACACCTCCAGCCTTCAGCCCATAGCTCACCCTCTCCTCCCTGCCTCTTCTCCAGCTCTGGCCTCTGCTTACCCAAGCCCCTGCACCCTCAGATGGCAGCTGGTATCTGGGTCCACCCTTCTTCAGGGCCTTTCAGCCCCTCACCCCACTTCGTTTCATCACATTTCCCAGTTGCAATTTATGTGAGAGAAAGAAGCAGAATCTGCCACACCCAGCGTATCTTTATTTTTTTATTGTGATAAAATGCACATGACAAAGTGAGCTCATTTCAGACAGAGGGTCCCTGATTTATGGTAGTTCAGCTTCTGCCTTTGACTATGGTATGTGAAAGCATGACTCCCCAGTCACTCCGCTTTGGACATGCTTTGAAACAGCATGTCTGCATCTCACAGGGCCTTCGCCACTTGAAGAGGAGGTAGGTCTTGTGCTGGATGTTTTTGTACCACTGCAGGCCAGTATAAGAGTTCTGGGTAGGTTTGGGAAGGCTGGACTAAGCAAGGATACTTGG
Organism: Peromyscus leucopus; assembly: GCF_004664715.2. NCBI lineage: Eukaryota > Metazoa > Chordata > Mammalia > Rodentia > Cricetidae > Peromyscus > Peromyscus leucopus. The sequence continues at coordinate 4,470,878 of NC_051086.1, forward strand.
TAAATCTGGTGTATTGAATGTATTTTTAACCTGTGATTTTTCCATTTGCAATGGCTTATTGAGCTGTCATCCTACTGTAAACCAAAGTACACATGTATTTTAAATGTCAATTTCAGTGACATTGATGGCACCCAGTGTCCTCTAACTGTTACCATGACCCATTTCCAGGACTTCATCACCTTGAATAGAAGCCCTGTTCCCAGAAAGCAGTGATTCTCCCCCTTCTTTCCCTGGCCTCTGCTTTCTGTCTTTATGAATTTGCCTGCTCTTGATAGTTTATCTACATGGAATCACACATGTCATGGACCTTCTGTGCTCAGTTCTTTTTGCTTGTACCATAATGTGTTCAAGGTTCATCTGTTGTGTGGCATGTGCTAGTACATCATTCAATTTTATGAATAATACTCCACTGTGTGGGCATACCACATGTTTCAAATTTATCAATTGATGGGCATTTGAATTGTTTTGATTTTGATGATTGTACATAGTGCTGCTATACACATTCATACTCATGTTCTTGTTTAGCATATCTCCAGTTCTTTAGGTAAAAACCTGGAAATGGAATTGCTGGCCACATGGCAATCCTATGTCTAACGGAATGAAGAGGCTGGACTGTTTTCCACAATAGCTATACCATCTTGCATTTCTACTAGGAGAGAATGAGTGCCCCTCCATAGCAATCATGCTTATGTTTTCATGGCCACTGTAGGAGACCTGAAGCCTAGCTCTTTGTTCTTGGTTTACATCACCAGGTAGTGATCTCTTGATAATCCATAAATGAAATGATTGGCAGCGTTAGTCGACCAATCAGTTTGGCTAGAGAACAGGAGAGTGGGAGGAGCTTGAACTTCCATGACCCAGAACTTGGCCATTTCAATTTCCCCATTGTTCTGGAGCTACAGACTGGACAGAGAGAGAAAAGTGGGTTTGGCGAGCCGTTTGCCATGTCTCGTAATCACACATGGCCTCACTTAGTCCTCCTAACAGCACTTAGTGAAATGAATAGTTCCTCTTGCCAGCCAACACTGAGGCCACATTTGCTGCCGCAGCCCCAGCCTCCTGGACTCATCTGCCCACTTCTCTGCAGCACTCAGCCATGAATGCTGCCGCGTCAGCTGTTTCTACTTCCTGTGACCCCCCCCCCCACTTCCCTCCACTGAAGCAGGACTGTCCAAGAAACTGCTCCTTCTCTCCACACAGTACCAGGACTGGGCCAGGTGCCCATGTCAGCCATATGCTGCCATAGCCTGGGCTCAGATTCCTATCTGCCCAGCTGCTCTTACAATCTCCCTCTCCAGGACACACCTCAAGATCCTCTTGCCAAGGCTCCTGAAGGTGCCACCTGGGCTCCCTAGCATGCCCAGTGTGACCAAATCCCCCCTGAGAGTCTCCAAGGATCCCCTGCCTATCACATCTCCATGACCCCCAATGACAATGGGAACTGGGCTCTGTCCAGGGAAGAACCCACTCATCAGACATGCCTCTCCTCTTGATATCGGCTGTTGTGCTGCAACTTTCTCATGGCAGAATGGAGTGTGTCTACAGTTCCCATGTCATAGGGTAGCCATGAGGAGCAAATGGGTTTCTCCCATTTAGTCGGTGTGAGCTTGTTCATCTCAGTAATGCATCTAGTATGATCATTTATGGAGTGGGAAACTGGCCAACTAGGGATGGTCGGTAGCCTACCCTGACCTGGATCTCCATCTTACAGCAGGGTCTAGAGATGAAGCCAGAGTTCATTTCACTCATGGAAAAGAGACTCTTCTGGTGTAACAGTCAAGCTCAGCCTCTGATTGGCTCCAACCCAGGGGCCCTCTTTTGTTTGCTGGGTAGACTGTTCAGCTTAAGCTGACCATGGAGGAATGTGCCGGGGATCCATATGGTCAGAGAGAGGGTGTCTGGAGTTGAAATGAGGACCTCCATGAGGGGAGAGGACAGAGGTCCCTAATGTGAAGGCTTCTAGCTACGCACCATCAGCAAAGGTGTCCCCCACCTCTCCCCAAAGAACCTTTGGGTCCTTTGTCTCAGCTTGCCGGGGCTCTTAGAAGGGAGAACGCCTATGACTGTATTCATCTCTTCTTACGATTAGAACCAGTTATCACAAAGCAAATGTGTCTGAAACAGTTTGTCCAGCTGTCTCAGCAGCTGGAAGTTCTTATTGGTGTCATAGAACTGGAGTCACAACATCTGCAGATGTGCATGTGTCTTGAGCCACCAGCTGCTGGGGAGTTGGATCCTGGCTTCCTCCAGTGTCTGATGTCTGCCAGCATCCCTCGACTTGTGGCCACCAGCAGTAATGGTACCTGCTTCTGTGGTCATAGTGCCTCCCCTCTATCCTGGTCTCCTTTTGCCTCGCTCTCACAAGGACCCTTCTTCTTATCTTTGGGGCTCATCTAAATAATCTAAAATAATCTCTCGTCTCAATCCCATCTGAAAAATCCTTGCTACTTAGTGTTCTGTTCTGTGATTCTGGATCAGGACCCGGTACCTCTCAGGCCGTGGTTCATGAGGAAGACGTAATGGAGAGAGGGTAGGTGTGAATGTAGAGACCTAACCCACGCCCATGAGGTGGACATTGATCCCTTCTGCAGGTGGTACCTCCCCTAGTCCTACCTCCTCGCATTGCCCCAACTGAGGCATTAAGGCCCAGCATGAGTTTTCTGGGGGTACAAACCATATGTGACCCACAGCAAGACATAAGGACAGAGACAAGACTGTCAGGAGCTGGGGAGAAGTAGTGAAGAACGACACACTTGGGGAAGTTTCACGGGTCCCTCTGAAGGGGCATCTCCCCTCCAGGCTGAAGAACTGCTGGGGGTGACTGTGTCCTCAAACCACCATGGCTGCCTTGGCCAGTGGTGGAACCACTCTGTGTATCCGGGGCATCCACAGGGCTTGTGCTCCGGGCAGTGCTAATTGCTGGGCCACCTGAGGCTTCCGAGGTTGCACATCCCTTGGCTCAGTCTCACCTTCCACCCCTCCTGTCTCCGGTCACACGAAATCAAGAAGTCAGGCATGTCTTGGCAGAGGACTCCTATCTGTGGATCAGATCCCTTTCTGTGCCTCAGGGACTCGGGTGGATAACGTTTAGCTGTGCATAGTCAAACCTCCCCTCCCTTGACAAAGTTATTTTGGGGCTCATAGAAGTTTATTCCTCTCACAAATAAAAGGAGATAGGAAATGGTTGGTACAGATCTGCTGGGGGGATCACTGTGTAGTGCATAAGAATGGACATGAAGTCCATTGGCATAGTTGTGTGACCTCAGAAACTTACTGTACTTCTCTGAATCTCAGTTTACCCATCTATAAAATGGGAAGAACTGTTCCCCTGATTGACTCACAGTGAGATGGGATTAGTATACAGACGAAATTAGTGTATGGAAAATTTTGCTCTGAGAAATGACAGCTTCAGCCATGGTGCTCATGCTGCCTGCCAGCTGATCTAAATGTGCCCCACTGAAGGAAGCTGTGACATTTCAATATGGACATGCCATTGGTGTTTTCCACCCTGGGCAGATGCAGGGAAGGTTGCTCTGTCTACCTGAATTTTATTTTTTAACATTCTCCATCTTTCCCCATCCACGTGGAAGATGCCTGCGTCCTCCTGTGTGGTGGCAGTGTAATGGGGTGTCCTGGGGTTCCCCACAATGCCACACTCTGGGCAGGAGAAGGCTGTTCACTGTGGTGTGCGTTGTTTCACTGTGTCACCCGCTGAACCTGATACGGCAAAGGCTGGAAGAGAAAGCAGCCTTCCCCACCGTGGCTTCTCATGGCACAAAGCAAGAAAGAGCTTCCTCTCTTCCGCTCACGTGGGGAGCGGACAAGCAGCAGAAACAGCACGAGGCAGTTTGTTTACTCTCTCTCGGCCTGGTGACAGCTGAAGCGCTCGCTTGTGTGAACTGAGCTGCCTACTGCAGGCGTGACAGGACAGGCATTGTCCCTGAGCGGCTAGCTCAACAAACCTCAGGGGCCTGCAGAGCAGGCATTGGCACTTTACCTCTGCGAAGAGCCGTCACGTTGGCACCCTGGGTCACCGTCATCAGAACTAAAGAGCCCAGCTGCTTGCTGGACTTCATCAGCTTCTTCCCATGCAGTTTCACAGATGTGGGGATGACGGTGTTGGCTTTCAAGACACGAGCTTCTTTTTATTTAAGTGAGAAAATTCTGACAACAAAAAGAAACCATGGCGTGAGCTCTCACTGCAGTGGCTTCTTGTGTGCAACTTTGTAGCAGCCCCGGCAAAGCAGCAAGTGGATCTGCAAGGCAAAGCTCTGCAGGGGTGCTCCTCCAGGATGTGCTCCTCCAGGGTGTGCTCCTCCAGGGTGTGCTCCTCCAGGATGTGCTCCTCCAGGATGTGCTCCTCCAGGATGTGCTCCTCAGTTGCTCCTTGTGAAATTCACATGTTCCACTGAAGAACCTGGGCATGTGGCACCTGTGTTTAATAAACCCTGCAAGTGATCCCAGCTCCTTATCCTTCATTTGGGGAAAACAAAAACAACAACAACAAGCAAAAAACCCCATTGTTTCCTGAAATCCCTGTCAGAGAGAGCTCTGCTGTGTGTGGCAGGTGGGATCCTGGCCACACCATTGTTAATTCCCTTATGAACTTCAGATGCTGCCGCTGAAGTTTGCCCTCAGCATGGACCTGTAGGACCTGTCAAGGCACCGTTTACTGAAAGCCACTCCAGAGAAGCCAAGCAGCATCCCCCAGACAGGCAGCATGCTTGCCTGAGCAGCAACAGGACTATACAGCAGTCTTGCAGAGTCACTGGGAGTCACTGGGAGGCAGGCTTTGCAGAGCCTATCAGACATTAATCAGTGGCCTGTGATCACAAGCTGGCTATCGACAGCTGCAGATGAATCCCAAGCCGCACCGTGTTCACATCATCTCACCTTTCCTGGGGGGTTATCTCCAAGGGAGAAATTCCAAACTCCTGGGTAGGCACTTTACCAAACATCACTCCTCTTCTCCACAGCTTTGTCCTGAGATTCTTTTTTTTTTTTTTTTTTTTTTTTTTTGGTTTTTCGAGACAGGGTTTCTCTGCGTAGTTTTGCGCCTTTCCTGGAGCTCACCTGGTAGCCCAGGCTGGCCTCGAACTCACAGAGATCCGCCTGGCTCTGCCTCCCGATTGCTGGGATTAAAGGCGTGCACCACCACCGCCCGGCTTGCCCTGAGATTCTTGTCTCCTGTGTCAGGAAAGCAACCCACCCCCCATGAGCTGACTTTTCTAAAGTCACCCACCCCCCAAGAAATAAGTCACAAAGTTGAGTTTGATTCCAGGTCTTCTGCCTTGGTAACTCAACTCGTTACCAACCACAGCTCAAAGATCTTTGAGGCACTTTTTACAATGGCAATGTCAGCCTTTGGTTCTGGGAGAGGTCATTCTCATACCTACTAGCAAAAATGGGGCGATAGAGGAGTGGGGGCACAAAGGGAGGTCCAGTTTTTGGAACAGTCATACCCAGACTTACAGTGTGAAAGTCCGGATTCCAAGATGGTTGCAGCACCCAGGCTAACTCATTGGTACTCATTCTCTGCCCCAAGGCCTAAGACATCAGTGAAAGCTGAGGATGGTCTCCACGGAAAGCACAGCACCAGAGTGTGGAGAAACTGGGCAGGGCAGAAAGCTTGGGTCCATTTGTTCGGGGCAGGATAGTTGACAGGGTAGAAATCATATATCTAACCCTTTCAAAGAGGCAGCGTTGTGAACCATTCATTGTCAAAGATACCAAAGGCTGTAGCTGGCCCCTCCCTCCTCTCCTCAGCCCATAGCCATGGCTGTCTCCCTTAAACCTCACCCACTCACCTCCCAGCCTACTCATCTCCCCTCCCACCCACCCACCCGAGTAACTCCTTCCATGACCAGCAGCTTTCAGAGGAAAGAGCTGCAACTTTGAAGCGAGGCTTTCTCTATTATATTGGCCAAAGCAAGTCATGTGACCAAGCACAAAGTCACTGGGACTTGCAAAGGGCAAGAGAGAGCAATTGATGACCCATGGGTGATACACTCCATCTGAGGAATATTGGGAAGGGTGATTCATTGAACATGTAGCCCCGGCTGCTATGTGGCCGAGAAGACGGACAAACTGAATCCCTCAGAGGGGTCAGTCCAGAGAACTAACAAGCCCTGAGCCAGCCACAGGCCTGGGCTGAGTGGCCGCCCTGGCTTTGTCAAGCACGGGTACTATGGTACAGAGAGACCTGGGCACTGCAGGCGCAGGTAGTCAGGCAGATGCAGAGCCACTGCATGGGTGGGCAGGGAGGGAGGAAGTACAGACTGCCCCTGGAAAGCACCTCATACAACCCCCCCACACACACACACACACACTGCAGCACCCGCTGCCTCCTTCCCTTCTCCCAGTCTCCTACTCAGAGGCAAACTCAGGTATTGAGTGGCCTGGGCCAGCCAGCTTTGCAGAATGCCCAGAGAGCTCTCAGTGCGCTCCTGCTGGGCGCAGCTCAGGAAAATTAAGTGCAATTAGTGGAACGCAGCCATCACAAGCCAGAAGCACCATTCTCCCAGCCGGCTCCATTTCTGCGACTAATGGGGAGCTGGGAGGAAGAGGCGCAGAGCAGGCTTGACTCGCACACCCCAGACTGCAGACCTGGGAGTGAGGGACAGCAAATGTATCTTCTGCACAAAGCTGAAGATGTGCAGCTTCTCCATCGAGCCCAAGGTCAGGGATGGGCCAGGCCTCCCCAGAGATCACTCCCATCTTCCTGAGTCTCAGAAGATGGAGACAATTGGTTTAATGGAGTGGAGTTTCGTTGTCATGGTGGCAGGAGAGGAGCAGATGAATACCCAGTCCCAGCATAACAGCCTTAGCTTTGGCTCTCATCGAATGTGGCCCGTGTCACAGCTCCATGTGACTCCCACTGCCTCTTCTTTCATATAATAGCTGTGACTTGTGCCTAACCAGCTGCAAACACGTGGTTGACTCTTCTTCACCAAACTGTAGCACCTGCCAAACTCCTCCCCATAAACTGTTGAAGGAGCCTTGGCCTCTTCAAGGTTCCTCTGTCCCCAGACTGAGTTTGGGTCCACCCACTCTCCAAACTACATAGAGTTGTTTTTAAAAAACTCACACCCAATCATGTTTCTTCCCTGCTGGAGACTTCTTCAGAGCCCTGTTGGTTTCCAGGTATCTGGTCCCTTCCACCCTGTCCATACCCGGAAAATCCCTGATTTATCCCTTGTCCCACCCGCCCCAAGCCAGCACCCTTTACTCCCACCTCTCAGACTGAGGACATGAAACCCATTTAGTTCATTTTTGTGTCTTTTCTGCAGAGTCATAACATTCTAGCTGATAATTAGACAAAACACTAATTATGCATCTATTTTATGTCAGGTGTGATTTGAGGACTATGTGCTAATTTGTTTAATTTCTCAACATCCCATTAAGCAGATACTATTATTGTCCCCCACTTCAGACAAGCCAGGCGGGAAGTGAAGTGTAACAAGTACAGAGCTAGCCAGCTGTGAGAGCTGGCCTTGAACTCCACAGAGATGGGGCGATGAAAGACTAGGGAACAGGAGGAAGGAATGGGGCTGGAAATGACCCTTTGCTACTCTGGGTTGTTGAGGTTGTGGACTTGTGTTCCTACAGCACATCTCTCTGGAAAAACAAAGAACAAAACGTGTAAAGTAATACAGGGATAAACAGCAAGAACTTTCTGTTAGATTAGAAAGAACCAAGAAGAAGCTGGGAGACGGCTCAGTGGGCAAAGAACTTGCTCTGCAAGTGTGAGGTTCTGGGTTTGGATCCCCAGCATTCACGTAAAGGCTAGCTATGGCAGCATGCATCTATAACCCCAGTGCCCAGGAGGCAGAGACAGGCAGATAGGGACCAGCAGGCCAGACAGTCTAGCCCAGTGAGCTCAAGGTCCAATGAGATGCCCCTGCTTAAAAACATAAGGTGGAGAACAATATAGGAAGTCACCCAACATTGACCTCTGCCCTTCACATATGCAAACACAGGGCAGAACACACACACACACACACACACACACACACACACACACACACACACACACACCACACACAAAGCATACCCATACACACACAAAACATACCCCCCCACACAGATTCATACCTACACACACACAAGATGCATACCCCTCTACACAGATACATACCTACACACACACATACCCCACACACACATACACACACACAAACAGATGTACCCCCCCACAGATGCATACCCACACACACACACACACACACACACACACACACACACACACACAATGCATACCCCCCCACAGCTGCATACCCCCTACACAGATGCATAACTATACACATACACACAAACAGATGTATACCCCCACACACAGATGCATAACCTCCATACACAGATACATAGCTCCACACACATACACACACAGATACATAACTGCACACAAACACAGATGCATACCCACACACACAAACAGATGCATACCACACACACACAAACAGTTGCATAACCCTACACAAAAACAGATGCATACCCCACACATACAAACAGATGCATATTTACCACACACATACACAAACAGATGCAGATCCATCCACAGAGATGCATACCTACACACACACACACACACACACACACACACACACACATACACACACACAGATACATATTCTCCTACACACACAAACAAATGCATACCCTTCACACACACAAACAAATGCATACCCACACACACAAACAGATGCATACCTGCTCTCACACACACATACATAAACAGATGCATACCCCAACACACAAACAGATGCATATCCCCCTCACACACAAACACATACCCCTCACACACACAAACAGATGCATACCCACACACACAAGCAGATGCATACACCCCACACACATACACACACAAATGAAGGAGGAAGAATAAGAATAAGGTGACAGATAAGTTCTGTGAAAGACGTCTGGGGAGGGGTGAGAATGTGCCAAGTCAGCCCTTGGCAGGGCCACTTATTGATGTTCCTGGCTCTTGGTGGCCCTGGAAAGAGAATAAGCTCCATGCCTGAACAAAACACACTCCATCTGCCCACTAGACAGATGAGTTGTCAGGTTTCTACGAATTCATCAAATCCCCAGGCAACATACTTGAGTACATGTCCCCATGGGAAGCATGGCTCATCTGGCTGGGTCACAGCACACAGTGGCAGGTGCTGAGAAGGGCCTACTCATCCTGGGAATTGCCACAACCAAGAGGAAAGCTGGAACCCTGCAGGTGGGGGGCCTCAGACCCCATGGACACACTGTAGAGAAGAGGTGGGAACCGGACTCCATGGGGCCATCAGCAACACTGTAGGAGCCTCGAGTCCTTTTCCTCTGAGGCTGTAACTTACAGCACCTGATCAGTCAGACTGTCCATGCTCACCTCATACAGCTGGGCATCAGACCAGTCGGGTGAAGGCCACATACTACACTGTAAACCTGTGTTCATTACTGCCTTTCTTCCTATTTTTTTCCTAATCACACCCCCTATTATAGGACCAGATGTATAGTCTATACCTACTTACACCCTGTATGCATATCTGTGCTGAAACGTAAGGTGAGTGAGGCTCTCACATGCTCAGTATCTCCCCTGCCAGGAGGTTCTTGTCCCTGTTGAGGATGGTGCTGGACACTAAGCCTTCAAATTGCAGGGGAAGAAGCAACTCAGCAGGGAGGAAATTATTTTGCGAGCGCTGACACACACACACACACACACACACACACACACACACACAGAGTTTAGGAAGCTTTCCGCACATCACCAGCCAGAACTAGTCTTTCTGACTCCACTACATGTGCTGTTCTCCTGGTCACGTCTGTGTCATATGTGGTCTCTATGGACGTTCCTAAGACCCCCGGGGGCGGGGCCTGTGTCCCTGGTGATTGTGTCTCCTCTCTGCACCTGGCAGAAGCCCCTGGGCACACAGCCTGGGCACACAGCCATGGTGAATCGCCCTTACCGGCAGGACACACCAGGCTTCGTCTGTTCAGAGAACACTAAACAATTGCATTCCGGCATGCCTCCTCCGCACGAGCACATGGTGCTTCGCTGACAAGCCTATAATGACATTTTAATGGCCTGAGCTCAATTCCCAATAAATTACTTAAGTTTCTGCAATCGTGGAGCTGGCGTTTTCATTAATACTCCTGATTAATTGCCTGTCCTAGAAAAGACCCATTGCTGTCCCAGCCTGGATCTTGTGAGTTCCTAGCACAGAGAATCCCCGTGGCCTGGCATTTTCTACCAGGTTCAAAATTAGCCAATGGCAAAAGGAGACTTTTCTGTCACCTGGTGCATTCTGCTTGCTGTGACAACAGAGAAGATCAGACTCCAAGCCCAAATGCCATCCTTGAATTCAGACCTTGCCCTGCACACGCAAGGACCTTGAGCTGCTCAGCCTGCCTAGGGGACCAGAGCGTCCATCTGTTGCAGTGCTGAGCACCAAGTTGGCACAGGCCCTTCCACGCAGCTGCGCAGAGCAAGCACCTGATGCACAGTATCCTCGCTGGGCTTGTTGCACTACTACTTTTAATTCCAAGAGCTCTAAGAGCTTCTTCAGCCCTAAAAGAGACAAGCTGAGGTGTTTGGGGACAGGGATGGAGCAGTGGAGGGCTTCAGGTCTGCGCTTGAACCTGGTTCTGCCAATGGCTGGCTACGGAAGCCTAATGAGCCACTTAGTTCTCTGAGCCTTACCTCCGAAGAGGACAATATATGTGATTTTGCAGGGTAGTTTGGGAAGCAGCCAGGACTCTTCACTGTCCTTTCATGTATTCAGTCAACACTCTCTTCAGGCCCCTGCCCGGGCAGGCACAAAGCTGGCACTCGGAGTCTGCTGCAGTGAAGGCTAGGCCCAGCCTCCACCGAGCCGAGCATGGTCATGGTTCCAGCTGGCAGGGACAGAAAGGAGAGAGGACACACATGGAATGTCAATTGGTATGAGCACAGGGCACAGTGGGGGCTGGTGGAGGAGGGGGTCTTGACGGGGTGCTATCTGAGCTCTGAGTGGTCAGACTGGGGTGACAGGGAAGACCCAATGAGCGTGATGGCAGAGGCGAGTCTTCAGTTACAGTGTGCTCCCACCTCTACAGTGTGCTCCCACCTCTACAGTGTGCTCCCACCTCTACAGTGTGCTCCCCCCTACAGTGTGCTCCCACCTCTACAGTGTGCTCCCCCCTACAGTGTGCTCCCACCTCTACAGTGTGCTCCCACCTCTACAGTGTGCTCCCACCTCTACAGTGTGCTCCCACCTTCTACAGTGTGCTCCCACCCGTATAGTGTGCTCCCACCTCTACAGTGTGCTCCCACCCCTACAGTGTGCTCCCACCCCTACAGTGTGCTCCCACCTCTACAGTGTGCTCCCACCTTCTACAGTGTGCTCCCACCCCTACAGTGTGCTCCCACCTCTACAGTGTGCTCCCATGTCTACAGTGTGCCTCCCACCTCTACAGTGTGCTCCCACCTCTACAGTGTGCTCCCACCCCTACAGTGTGCTCCCACCTCTACAGTGTGCTCCCACCTCTACAGTGTGCTCCCACCCCTACAGTGTGCTCCCACCTCTACAGTGTGCTCCCACCTCTACAGTGTGCTCCCACCCCTACAGTGTGCCTCCCACCTCTGGCTGTTTTCTTGTTTTGATAACTGAAAAGCTTGAAATAATTTTAGGTGACTTCATTCTCATACTCAGGATATGGAAAGACACCCCTCCCCCGGCCTCCCTTTCCCCACTCTGTGCTCTTGAGTGCTCCTCCCAGGAGGTCCAAGTATGATGGGCAGTTCCATGCGTCTCTGTGTGAGACCAGTAGGGGTCGGTACCCTCTCTTCAGCAGGACCTGTGTCTTCATGCTCCCCGAGCCATGCCACATCTTCATCCAGCATCTTGAGCCAGCCTGTTTCCTCAGGCCTCTGTCTTTGCTGTTCAGTCTGATAGGAATGTATTTCCATACACCTGTCCTCAGGTCACTGGCTTCCTATTCTTACGGCCACCGTATGTGTGGAATATCCTTAGACTCCACCTTTCCAGACCAGATGCCCCTGACTCTGCCTATTCTCTTTGGTCATCCTCTCTATAATGAGTTGTAGCTATGAATCTGTTTTAATGTTTTGTTTTTTGAGACTAAGTCTCATGTAATCCAAGCTGCTCTTGAACTCCGGATCCTCCTGCCCCCACTTCTGAGTGCTGAAACCACAGGTGTACACCACCCTGCCTGGTACTGAGGCCGATTCTTGTCTTTCATCTCCATTAAGAACACACTGGTTCTGGTCTCTGAGAAGACCCCAGGCCTGGGTGGGACATAGAGGACAGACAACAAGCTGAACCAGTAACTTCTAAAGGTCAAAACCCTGCCTGGGTGGGCTTCTGTAGCCGCAACAGTGTCCAGGGAGTAAGGATGTCCCAGGCAGAGGATGCAGCCAGAGCCATGAGGGGGGCCTCGTGAATTGGTCCTTCCGAGGCCAGCAGGTCAGGGAGAGTGGGAAAAAAAACAAACTGAGGTTAGATGGTGGCAACCCAGGCCTCCTGAACACCCCGACCTCAAGGTGCCATACGCCCCCATGGGGTGCTCATCACCTGCTCAGGAGCCTCGTCCTCCACAGCTAGAGCTACAGCAGCCAGCCTGCAGATTGTGCGGGCCAGAGGGACTCCTAGCCAGCCCTGCTGTAGACAGTGCTTGCCTGACTTCTCCAAGGCTGGACCAGCTTCTGTAGAGGACGCCACATTCCATGGTCCTAAATGCCAGAGGTGCTGTAGAAGAGCATCATGGTTCCTTAGCCTATCCAGGCCCTGAAAAGTCCTGAAGGAAGGCTGCATTAACCCTTGTGGCCCCATCCCCTAAGCTTAACCGAGTGAAGAATCACTCCCTGAGCAACTTGTGGATACACGCTGGGGAATGCAGAGTGAGTCTGTTTTCTCAGCAGGGAGCAGCAGGAGGAGAGGGTCTCTAGAATACAAAGTCCTTCTCAGCGGCTTGGTCCCTGGGGAGAAAGGGAAGAGAAAGGAAACGTGTTGGGGCCGGCAGAAAAGAAGCGAGCATCTCCGCTGGTTTCATTTACATAAGTGTCCTTGGCAATTTGTCCCAATTTGTCTCATTACAAATGATGTAAACATCCGGCATAATCACAGACAAAACAGGACCATTCAGGGCTGCCTAGTCATAAGCCCCGTGGCTGCAGGGACACACACATGCAAGACCTTTCCCTGAAGACCCCAAACCCTGGGAACAGGAGGGCCCCCGTCCACACCGTGGCTCCATGAGTCCACCACTCTCTATACAGTCACAGAAGAGTGTGCTGTCTGCTGTGCGTCGAAGAAAGGAAAAGAAGGGAAATAATAGGACAGGGTGGGGGGCGGGGAGCTGGTGACATCTTCTCCCTTATGTCTCCTTGGCCTCCAGGGCAATGTGGCCCAGACGTTGGCAATTGAAGTTCTAATTCTAGTAATGTCACTCAGTTTGTGTGATTCAGCCCTGTGCTCTTTTGACCGAACCTATTTCCCAGTCTGTCTGCCATGACGTCTGGCCTGCCTCGTACTGTTGAGACATTACAAAGCAGTTTTATCAGGACAGAAAACCTGTCCTATCTCTCTTGTAGCCTCAGTACCTGGCACACAGTAGGTGCTCAGTAAATAACTGCTAGCAACAAGGATAGATGACAAGTGATTCTGTGGGCAGTGACAGTTACCTACATCTACCCTGTCCACAGGGAGACTGTGGATAGTTCATCCTTCAGAGCAGAGAGAGCCCTCTTCCCCTGCTAACCTGGTCCCAGGGCCCTGACCAGGAGCAGCTGCTGGAGATTATAGCCTGGCTCTCGTCATGGACCACGTGACCAGGTGGCCAAATGCTCAAAGTTCCCCTTCAGAGTCTCAGCCCCACCCCTGATGGGCGGCCACCATGGAAAGAGCGGAGGTGTCCGAGAGCCTGCAGGTCAGGGCATATCTGGACACCTCTTAGACTAAATGCAGTGAGACTCCGACGGGAACCAGCGAGCTCACAGCCAGTCGTGAGGATGAGGGGGTCAGCCAAGGCTGGCTCTGCCTGAGAACCCCGCCGAAGTTCCTAGCGCTGAGCACAGCATTGCCCGGTGAACGTGGTGCCATAGCCAACTCACCGGGCAATCCTCCCAGGTTCCGAGAGACTGTGGGAGCATGTTGCATATGATTCCCTTGCTCTTCAGTCACTAGGCATGTGGTCTCAGTAGATACCATGCATCCCTGCGTTTGCTGAGGGATCTTCGAGAACAGTGTCCGGGTATGGTCCTGACAACATGAGGCAATTCTGCAAACCTTTGGCAACACCACTAACATTGCCTTCTGCCCTTTATTTCCTTGTAAAGCTTTGGCCCTCTGTGTCTGGGCCCTCATTTCATAGTCCTCTAATGGGGAGGAGAATGAGGGGTCCGAGAGGGACAGAGAGAACGGAGGAACTGCAGGAACAGAAATACATTGGCAGGGAGCACAGCAAAGCCAAGCAGTCAAATTTTTCCACCACTACAGCAAGGTGTTGTAGCTGAGATCTCCGGGCCTCTGTTTACCCCTCTCAAAGATGGAGCCAGCACACTCATGTTAACACCGGGGTCCACTTCTTAGCTGGTACACGAAGACTATGAGCTCCATTGTCCTTGGCATCTTCTGACACCCATGCCACCCATCCCCCATCCTACAGGATCCTGGATGGATGGTCCCACCCATGGCTCCATGAGTAGGCTCTGGACCCCGGTGGACTGTGTTCCCTTGACATCGATCAGTACTACATTGAATCTAAATTGATTCAATGAGACTTAAGCTCAGAAATCTGGCTTATTGGTGGCAGGAAAAGCTTTCTCTTCTCTTGAAAGGCGTTATGGAAAAACTGAGAGCTAGAATTGCTGAGATCATGTTTCTGTGCCATCCATTATGGTGGAGAGGAATCAATCATCACAGAGAAATGCCAAAGTCCTGATCAAACTGTGCCTGAACCCTGATCTATGCCTGGACCGCTCCTGGTTCCAGGAGCTAATGAATTCTCTCCAGATCAGATGGATCATCCAGAGAAATAAAACAAATAATTATTAATAATCCTAAAATCATCAAGAATTCAGCCTCCTGAGCCCACTCTTTTGCCCACTGGGAGTTTTCCACAATCTTCCAAGAACCTATTTACATATGCAAATTCACTTGCATAAGTTGGCTCTCCAGGAAATGTCTCTGACTCTCTCAATTCACTTAAAACTCTGAGATCTAGGAACATCAACATGGACCAGGGACCAGCAACCTGCACACTCTACTTCCTGCGTCCTTCTGCTCCCTCACCCCATTTAACCAAGGAGCTTCAGTGGTGCTGAGGAAACAGGTGCAGCTGGGTTGCCACCCTGCATGGTTCAAGGAGGCAGCTAGCCACCTGGCCAGCAGCCATGAGGTTCAGCGTGTTGACCGGTGACACTTACCCCCTCTTCCTTGTCATGAATTTTGGAGTTCACAGGACACACACTAGGCTCCTGATGGACAACACAAGGGCAAAGGTGAACGAGACAGCAGGTCCTGCTCCCACTCTGCTCCTAAGCCGGGGGACCTGAGTCCTGTCCCCGGTCCCTGCAAAGCAGCCATATGATTCTCCTCCAGATGTGGAATCTCTTTGAGAGAAACTGGACCCAAGTTCGGTTCCCCACTTCTCTACTGGGGCATGATGGAGAGCAAGGGAGCCCCCAAATCGTGTCCACCCAGAACCTCCAAATGCAGCCCTGTATTTGGAGTAGAGTGCTACAAATGTGAATGATTTAGGATCTCAGGACGCACTCCTGCTGGATGAAGGTGGGCCCTAGTCCAGCGAGTGGTGACTGTACAAGAAGCGAGACATGGGACAGCAGAGAAAACGGATGCAGGGACTGCAGTGGCAACAGCGTCATTGAGCCAAGGATCACTGAGGCCACCAGCTGAACAAGGCAAGCATGATTCTCCCCGAGCTGGCGGAGGGAGCCGAGTCCCGCCAACACTCTGGTTTCAGACTTCTAATCCCCAGGACTGGGAATCAATGGATTTGTTGTTTGACAACTGTATTTTTTGTTGTTGTTGTTGTTGTTGTTGTTGTTGTTAGGTGTTTGTTTGTTTGTTTGCTTGCTTGCTTGCTTGTTTTTTAATTGGTGATGGTGGGAATCGAACTCAGGTCTCCATCCATGCACAAGAGGAGCTTTGCCAGTGAGCCAGAACTCCCAAGCCCAAATGCCTGTTGTTTGAAGCTTGTGGTACATTTCAGCATTGGAATCCAGGCCACTGCTCTTTCCTGGCTCTCTCCTCAAAGGCAGAAGAAAGGCTGAAACCTGAAACTGCTAGGAAGGTGTGGCATGGGGACTGAACTCTGGACCAGCTCGGCCAGATCCGTCAAACAGGGATGAGAGCGGATCCTCCAAACAGGAATGAGAGCACCACCTTCTGGTAGCTTGCAGACTAACATGGACCAAATGCCACAGGTTCTTGGCATAAGAAAGACTCCCACCAAGGGCTCCCAACCTCTGTTTTCAGCTCACTTGGATCTCAGGACTGAGGCCACGCCTGCTTTCACTGTGCACCGATCTCCAGGGACTGACTCCCTGAAGCATGTGCTGACTGCCTCCATGACCCAGGTTCTAGGAACAGCAGCCCAGACCTAAAGCACCGTGTTGGGCGATTAGTCATTTGGTCCCTCTCATTTCCTGGGCTGCTTTACCAAGTCTAACACAGACCCCAAATGCTACATAACGAAGTCAAAGAACTTAATGAAAACATAGGTCATGCCTGCCGGTGACCTAGCTTAGGCTGAGGTTGCTTTCTTTTGCACATTCAAAATACACTGGCCATCTGAGACATGCAGCCCTAAGTGCCATTCTAGGTGCTGGGATTCAGAAGGGACATGCCACAGGAAGTCCCTGATTTTGTGACACTGAGAGTCGGGTGTGGGAGAGGAAAGCCAGAAACGAATAGCAGGTAAGTGGAGCAGAAGACAGCCCACTTACCAATTGGACTGCGATGACTCCACGTTCCCCGAACTTCCTCTCAAGCCTCTCTCTGTTATATTCCTTCTCTCCGTTTCATGACAATTTTAAATCTCCTGCTGTCCAGGGTTTTCAGCCACTGAAGCTATCATTCCAAAAGCAGTTTGCATTTTTCAATAATACTTCCAATTTCAGCTTCGTCTATACTTAACATGTGTACCCTGCCTTGAACTCTAACCTGGCTCTGTGCCCAGCTCCTGGGGAAGGGACAGCAGGGTAGGACAGAAGATGCGGCCTACTTCCTCGCTCTCCCTTACTGACCCACAGAAGGGGGGCAATTGGCAGAAGAGGCACAAGGGCGTTTTGACTTGGCCGGCATTGTGGTGGCTTCCTTTGGCCAAAACAGGCTGCCTGCAATGTTGTCCAGCGTGGCACACAGCCATCCCAGTGCTGGCCCTCAGAGCACACTACAGAGGCGCTTCTGCTGCTGGGAAGCAGACAGATGCCTTTGGCTTTTTTGCTTTCGTAAGCATCCCTGTTCTGCTATCCACCACCCTTCCTCTTCTTTCTACGGGTCTTCTCCCATTCCCAGCAACTGCTTCCCTGGCTTGACTGGAAAGACTATTCCACCCAACTCCTCGGGTATGCTCCCCTTCTTCGGAGATCGCCTGGTCCCAGGAGACCGCACATCCCCTGCACTATAGATCAGAGAAGTGCAGGAGGGATGGCCCTGACTCTACTTAGTCACCTGAGGCTCCGCTGTACCTCCCTAGCTTCCTAGGTTTTCTAGGGGGAGGCACCCTTTATCCCTGTGTTCACATGTACCACCAATCTTAGGGACAGGGGCATAAGGCTCTGTCCCCAAGCTTCAGGCCTATAG
Organism: Peromyscus leucopus; assembly: GCF_004664715.2. Taxonomy (NCBI): domain Eukaryota; kingdom Metazoa; phylum Chordata; class Mammalia; order Rodentia; family Cricetidae; genus Peromyscus; species Peromyscus leucopus. Next base: position 4,488,691 of record NC_051086.1, read on the forward strand.
CTGTACTGAATTTGGGCAGCTCTGATTCCCTGGCTGTAGTGTGGAGTCCCTGCCTCCCCTTCGTGGGGAATTCTGTTCACTGACTCCTAGTCTTGGGGCTGTGACCTGAGGGAGCACTTTCCATGCAAGGAAGAAGAAAAGTCCAGAGTGTTCCCCACTCCTGCCAACGTGCTTCCTCTGCCTCTGCGCTCACTTGATACTTCAGGCTTTAAAGCTGGGAAAGGGTGATGGTGGTCATCCATCGACTCCCACTTTCTCTCAGCAGTCCAGCATGCACACAACCACTCTGCTTAGCCTGCGAGGCTGGGGCTGGGAGTGGAGCTCAGAGGCCGAACACATGCCTAATGTGCACAAGCACCTGGGTTCCATACACAGTGCCTCAAAAAGAATAGAAAGCTATTACTCCCCACTGCCCCTGGATCCCAGGCTTTAGCCCAAATCCCAAAGTAATAGAGTGTCTGGATTTGTCTTCAATTACAATGACTTCAGAGAACACCCAGGTTTTGGAAGGCAGTGAAACAAGGTCACACACTGGAGCACACTGGGTGGGAACCAGGCTGCAGATGCTGCTGCGGGTCCAGCATTAAGGAAATGACCCCAAGCAGAAGTGTCGGCAGACAGAGCCCCTGGACCATGATAGGCATGAGCTCTGCTGCCAAGAATGAACAGCGCAGTCCAGGGTGGAGACAGACGCTCCCACCTCTGCAAGCAAAGCAGGCTGTGTGCATGCTGCCTCAGTGAGGTCCAGAGGAGATGGAGCAGCCCCTACGGAGCCTTGGGGCTGTGGTAAGGACTTCAGAGGGCACTGGAATGTGAGCCAAGGATGAATGTGGCTGCTCCATGGCTCCTGGAGAAAGGGCTACAACATTGCCGCCAAGATATACATGCCACATCCAGTACCTCCTTTAACCTCTGCCTCTGCAAAGTGGAAAACTGAGGCTCAGGAACATCATCCTCTGTCTGAGCATCCAGAGCTCTTCAGTGCAGGGACCAAAATTCAGTCCACGCCCTTGGCTTTTCTACTGAAAGCTTTCCAATGGGGTGGGCTGGAGGCTGGACCATCCCCATCCACACCACCTAGGCAACATCACGCTCTAGTCAGGAAACCTAGGTATCAGCTACATCTCTGAGAGGGGAACAGCTATGGGGGATGACTGGGTAGGTCAACTATTTCAAGATGAAATTTCCAACAGGAAATACTCCTGGGTACCCATAGACAGGGATGTTACCTCTGATAGGCATGTCCCTGCCTTAGTCGGTCATTGGCTGCTGTAACAGAGTGCCATCTCCCGGGTATTTGTATATAAGGAAGTGTATTTGGTTTATGGTTCTGAAGGTTAGGGAGTGTAAGAGTATGGTACCAGATCTGGCAAGGAACCCTTCCTTGCTGCTTCTTAACTTCAGAAGGCATCACATGAATACACAGAGCAAGTGTCCCAAGTCAGGTCTCTATTACTGTTCTTACCAAGCTACTCTTGCCATGGAAACCCCACCTTAATGACTGCATCTAGCTCTAATTAAATCTCAAAGGCCTTGCCTCCAAGCACTCTCAACATATGAAAATGGGAATTAAGTTTCCAACACATGAAATTTGAGAGACACATCCAAACTCTAGTAGTGGGTATAGAAATGAGGACACTACTGGATGTCCTTGTCCCTAAGGCCCCAAGGAAATTCGTCCCCTGGTCTCAGCTCCCAATTGCTGTCCAGGAAGGAGGAAACACTGGATCTAGATAGTCTGAGGCTGAGAAGTCTGGGTGTGCACTGAAGTGAGGTAGCTACAAGCATTGCATGTAGTGTCATTTATGTTTGAGGGCACCCCAGTGACTACTGCAGAACACCTGCCAGGCCTTCTGAGTAGAGGTGAGAACAGGCCCACCTGCCTCTTGAGCAGCCAAGGAGGCCCGGCATTGTCACTAGCCTTCCTTGCAGGCAGTCATTTTTTTGCCAGCCTCTCTTGCAGCTAGGATGTCAGTGTATGTCTGAGACATGAAGGCTTGTAAACTGGTGGCACCAGTTGTGGTGACACATGCCAGTAGGATTCCTGAAGGAGGTGGAGGGAGGAGGATCACGAGTTTGAGGCCAACCTGGGCTACAAACTAAAAAAAAAAATTGCCAGGCTGTGGTGGTGCATGCCTTTAATCCCAGCACTCAGGAGGCAGAGGCAGGTGTATCTCTGTGAGTTCGAGGCCAGCCTGATCTACAGAGTGAGTTCCAGGACAGGCTCCAAAGCCACACAGAGAAACCCTGTCTCAAAAAACCAAAAAAAAAAAAGGAAGGAAGGAAGGGAGGGAGGGAGGGAGGAAAGGAAGGAAGGAAGGAAGGGAGGAAGGAAGGAAGGAAGGAAGGAAGAAAGGGAAAGGAAAGACTGAAAGAAAAGCTGGTGGCATAGAATAGCAGAAGCAGGGAAGGGCAACCACATCCCCCCTGGGCGTAATAAGAGCTGCAGTCCTGACTCTGCTTTGTTTCTGGTTTTATCTGCAGTTGGCAAGAACAAGAACTGAGTCTCTGTCATTTTCCCACCACCTACTCATCATTTGTTCAGTGGCTTTTGAAGAAGGTAGTTGGGACACAGCTGCCATTGGCCCTGAACAAAATGAATGAGCAATTTATTTCATTACTGACCTTTCCCTTTCTGGGCCCCTCCACCCAAGACTATGTAGACAATAGCAGAGATTCTGTAGAAGCAGATGACCCCACTTCATACAGCCCACCCCAATGCCTTGGATTTGCTCCTCCTAACAGGGATGGAGATAAGGGTGGGGGTTTCAAAAGCTAGTAGTTGTCAATGTTGCCCTTTCTGGGCCCAGGAAGGGCCTGGGACCAGAAGCCAGAGTGGCTGGGATCCTTTCATGCAAAGAGCATAAAAGAGTCCATAGGATTATTAGGGTGACAGTCTTTTATGGGCAGGTCACCAGCCCTAGGGAACAAGAATGGTTTAGGCATTCTTATTAGGCACTTCCTAATATGAAAGTCATTACTACAGACAAAATGACTAGCATATGGCTTGCAAGAAGGCCCACTCAGTACTACCTGACTAGGGGGACTTGATGGATAGACGGATGGATGGATGGATGGATGGATATGATGAATAGATTGATGATGGATGGAGGGTGAATGGCCAGATGAATGTGCTGAGTGATCATCAGTATGTTCTTGTTCTCTTAAGTGCAGTAAGATTTATGGACTAGTTGTATGGCCCCAGTACCTTCACTCAGCCCAGGTAAGAGAAGCGGGGGGCAGGTGAAAATTGCCTAGCTTGGAGCCACTGTAAGTTTTGAAACAGACAAGATATGGTCTAGGAAGAGACAAGAGGGCTCTAATCAGAGGGGCAAGTGTGGAGTATGAACAGGATCACAGGAGAGGGAAGGCATGTCCCAAGGGCAGGGGGACCATCCTGGGAAACATCTGTACGCTGAGGGGGCTAACAGCTTCATGATAGGGAAGGAAGTGTGATAAGGAAGTAGGAGGAGAGAAAAAGACTCCAAGACTGTCTTAAAATGTCATTCCTGAGACTGGTCTCACTCCCATCTCAAGCCTAGAAATTGAGGCTTTGAGGAAGCCATTCCAATTGGTGCTGGGATCAGACAAGAGCATCCCTTGAGGTCACCTCCTCTTCCTGTCCATGGTAGGGCATGAGCCATGTATAACAGCTGCTAGTATGGGTTAGAGGATGAGACACTGAGTTAGGATCAAACATGGGGCTCGAATAGCTTGTCGGTGGCCACTGTGTGTCTATGGTCAGATGGCTTCCCTGGTGAGCTTCTCTTCTATGAGCAGGGCAGGTACCCAGCTTGCTGCGACAATGGCTGTAAACTTACATGTGCAGAAGACAGCACCCCAATCTGCAACAGGCTCCAGGCCTCCTCGCTAGCCAGCAAGCTAGGTAAGCAGCTTCCTCATGTGCAGCAAAGTTGGAGCTCCCAGGAGGGAGATCAAGTCCCTGACACACAGTAGGCGCTTAGGAGATGTTGCGGTAATGCCCTGCTGTCCACACACTGAATCCTGTGATCTCATAATGGTCCTCAGGTCTTGGTGACTGACCTTTGACATTCTCTCTATCAAAACTTTTAATAAAACTGTTTTTGGATAGCCTGTATCGACTGCACGTATCATCGTGATTTGGTGTGGTACTTCGGCACATGGATGGAGGATGCGCAGGTCCAGTTTACTCTCTGTTCATGCACCATGTTCCTGCCTCCAGTAGTCACTCCTCTCTGTTCAGGTGGGTGGGCCACCTCTTTTTAGCCTGCACAGGTAAGCAAAGGCAAGCAGCGTTCTTCCTTGCCTTTGCTCACCTGTTCAGGCTAAAGGAGACACCAGCAGAGGCCCTGTAGATGTAGATGACCCCACCTCCAGTTCTACCCATTTTGCGCCAGTGAGATAATTGCATTTCTTTTAATGGCTGAGAAATTTCCTTGGGATCCAGCTCATAGTGGGGTAGCTGGATCATGTGGCAGATGCACCTTTAGGTTTTGAAGGAGCCTTCTTCAACTAGTCCTCCAGGATGGCTGTGTCCACTTTCATCCCATTCAACAGTGTGTAGGGCTTCTCAGAAACAGTTCCAGACCCAAGGGGAAGGCTGAGGAGGCACAGGACTTCCCAGATAGAACAAACAGAATCATCTCTCACAGATGCCATTGTTCTCCCGAAGCACCCAGGCCCTTGCTTCACGGGGCTGATTACAGTGTAGCCAGGATAGCGAGGAGCAGGCTCTCAGTCGGGATGCAGTTCTTCCATCTCCCTCCGGTGCTCAGCACAGTCTGGTGCCACTCTCTGCTCCAGGGCTTCCCCTCCTGGGCCTGGAGACCACCCCGCCATCATCTGGGCAATGCCAGGTGATAGCAAAGGCTAGTGCTGGCACTGTCCTTACCAGCTAGTCATGACTGTGTGTCCTATCCATCATCTTCTGGGACACTCCAACAGGCCACAGTGTACCTCTCCTTCCCAGCCCACCTCAGGGCCCTGGATAGTCAGCAGCGTGGCACAGTGGAGGCAGCCAGGCCCACTCCACTGGAGTTCAGACCAGCCCAGAGCCCACCCCTACCTCTCAAGAACAGCTACACTGAGGGCACACAATACACACTTGTATCAGGGGTCCTGGAGCCTGTGTCTGCTTCTAGAAGGCGAGGGGCATAAGCCCAAGGGGTGCAGACTCACGTGACCAGCACTTCCCCTCTGTGTGTCTCCCCTGAGCCCCTCCTTGTGTCTGTCCTGCCTTGCGAGGCTTCTTAAGGCCTAAGCTGCAGGGAGGCCTGGGAAGCTTGAGGAGGAGGAAGCTGGTTCTGTTCTACTGTGGCCTGGGCAAGCGCCCTCACCCACTGGGCTCATCCCATCCTGTACAAATGCTCCGTCTCTTACACTAGCACCGAGGATGTGACCTGAAGTAATAACCAAACTTGAGTGACAGAAACCAAGCCCAGTAAATGTCAACCCCCTCCCTTGAGCCCTAGCCCACAGAGGGGCCAGCTTCAGGGATGCCTTCCTTCACTCCAGATTACTGGGGCAGTGACGGTCGGTGGTATATGTCACTGGGGCAGTGATGGTAGGTGGTCAGTGGTCACTAGGGCAGTGATGGTAGGTGGTCAGTGGTCACTGGGGCACTGATGGTAGGTGGTAGATGGTCACTAGGGCAGTGATAGTAGATGGTCAGTGGTCACTGGGGCAGTGATGGTAGATGGTCACTGGGGCAGTGATGGTAGGTGGTCAGTGGTCACTGGGGCAGTGACAGTCGGTGGTAGATGTCACTGGGGCAGTGATGGTAGATATCACTAGGGCAGTGATGGTAGATGGTCAGTGGTCACTGGGGCAGTGATGGTAGATGGTCAGTGGTCACTAGGGTAGACAAGTGGGTACAGAGGAAGAGATCCAGCAGGCCGATGTTAGAACCCCATCTCTGCACTTCACAGCTCTGTGCCTCAGGCAGGTCACCTGACCTCTGTGCAACTCCTTGTCTATAAATGGGAACTGTGTCACCGATGCCACAGTGGTGATGCCACAATGACGATTCAGTGAGTCATCAAAAGAAGCAGCAGCTGCACAGGACAGTCCTCCGAGGTGTTCCTGGCATGGGATGGGCTGCTTGGGGACCGTGCCCAGGTTCAGTCTGGTAGAGACCATTCTTCTCTCTCTTCTGTGAATTCTGTGAGGCCATTCTCCATGGAGGCCAGGAAAGTCGCCCTCCTTGAGGGGAGATCACTGGCAGCAGATCAGGCCTCCCCTGGACCAGCTCTAACAAGGATAAAGGAAGCAACTAACTTGGGGAGGTGTGGGGCGCCACCTGGTGTCTAAAGAGGGCATGACAGGTCTGAGCAGACTGATTGTAGACTGAAAAGCCAGCTCTGCCTTGGAGAGAGAACATACTGGCTGTGCAGATAATACACAGAGAAGAAAGCAAAAGTGTAACTGAGTCTGTCAGGGACCTCGCTGAGAAGGGCCTGCAGAAACCCAAAGACGCCAGCCTCCATAGTCAGGTCTCCAGGAGAGCGTTTTTGGATCTTAGAGAGTGAGCGTTTCAGGCAGATCAGCCGGTGCAGAGGCCAGAATGGTGTCAGCATCTCCTAAACAACACAGCATGATGATTGATGACAGAGCATGTCCGTTCTATCCTGAGTGATGAGTAACCTAGGTCATGTGTGAACACCATGCCTTTACTACCTTGGATACTGAGGAAAACTTTGTGTGTGTGTGTGTGTGTGTGTGTGTGTGTGTGTGTGTGTGTGTGTGTGTGTGTATGTGTGTGTGTGTGTGTACATGTGTGTGAGAGTGTGTGTTGATGTGGTTCGTGTGTGGTGTGTGACATGTTGCAGCTCAGAGCATCCTCAGACATCACTGTTAGGAGTTGCAGCACTGACCAGTCATCTGTAAGCTGCAGACTAGCTTGTCAGATAACTTGCTTGGAATTCCAGCTCTGTAATATGCTGTGCGGCCTTAAGCATGTTGCTTCATCCTTCTGGGCTTTTTTTTTTTTTTTTTTAAATATAAGAGGATCTGGAAGACTTATTAAGGTTGATATTTCAAGAGCTCCAAGTCTCATATCTTCAACACTGCCTTTTCAGAGGTGACCCCCTTACCCTGTGTCCAAACAGGCCCATACCCATGTCGGCACCTGGAACACCCCCTGCACACAGCCATTTTCTTCCTTGTAGTCTAAACCAAGAGGTGGAAGGGGCAGCCCAGCTTCTCAGCTTGGAACAGGAGCTATCCGCAACATTCCCCTGACATGGTGGCAGAGTTATGCTGACGGGGTCTCTCACCCACATCCCAGATCTCCAAGTGAATGCTTTCCATCTTAGATTTGTCCTCCCAGGTCCTACGGCTAGCCAGAGCTCAGGCAAGAGGAGAGAACAGCTTTGGGGGGGTAGAAACTGAGGCGTGAGTATTTGCCCAGAGCCTTACGTGTCTGCACACATTCTTGGTCCCCCACTCCATCACTTCACTTTTGCCCGTAGGAAGATTGAGGTTCACAGGCATGTGGCCACCCATCTGACATTGTGGTTTAAAGGGACTGAGTGAGGACAGCACATCAAGCTGCCCCAGATGAAAGTTCTCCACTTGGGCAGTGGCCAGCTGCTCACATCCAGCCACCACATATACACAGAGTGAAATGAGCAGAAACTGGGACACAGTGACTCAGAACCCTGTAAGAACCACACTGCTCACACATTACACACGTCCCAGTTACAACCCATCCATAGACCTTAGTGAAAATAGGCATTGTTCTCCCAGGAACCACCAGCCTAGCTGAGACACTCAAGAGCTGTCCCCTCCCTCCCGCCCCTGCCCCCCCAAGACCCTAAGCATCCAGCAAGGTTTCGTGTCCAGAAGCAGCCACCACAGTGCACACACACCCTGGCTCTCCCCCTGGATTACTTCCGGAACCCCTCACACTCACTCTGCCCTGGTTCCCGCCCAACTCCCTTACAGTCTGGGGCTTCTTGGACTTCAAGCATTAGTCCTTTTCACCCAAGATTTCCACAATAACACTATAAAATCATTATACAAATCATTTACTGACAATTGTAAGTTTCTTTTAAAACAAATCTCTGGTATACATTTCACTTTACCATGTATTAAAGGAGAAATCAAGTTTGTATATTAATGAGATGGACATGCTTATTTATTTTTACATACAGAATTGAATCACAGCTGAATAGTCAATACTACAGGACACAGAGCATCATAGGATTAACAGGTACATTTTACGATCATGAGTGCAGAGAACATCACTTAGCATAAACATGTAAACAGTGGAAGAAGTATGTTTAGGACCATTTCAGAAACTGTTGAGAATTCTCTCCTAAGCCAAAGACAAAATTCACTGAATAATTTTTTTAATGATACTTAAGTCAGCAACTTGAACAGCAAGTTTTAAAATCAAGCATTCTAGCACAGTACAATCCAATGATATACTAAGTTGACACTTATGTGCTGAGGAATGACAGCAGGAAAATATTGTCTTTTTTTTCCTGTAATTAAACAATTATGTTTCTATGCAGTGGAAACTGTATGAAAAAAAAAACCTGCAATTTGCAGCAGGCAATATTCTTGAGAGGCATGCGGCATGCACAGTGCAGGCGTGTGTTCAGAACAGCACGGTGCAGGCGTGTGTTCACAACAGCACAGTGTAAGCGAGTGTTCACAACAGCATGGTGCAGGCGTGTGTTCACAACAGCACAGTGTAAGCATGTGTTCACAACAGCACAGTGTAAGCGAGTGTTCACCACAGCATGGTGCAGGCGTGTGTTCAGAACAGAGGCCTCTACATAGCTTCTGCTTCTCCCTGCAGCAGGCATGGCCGAGGCCTACCGGAAGCAACCAGATCCAGTATGTGCTTGGTTTTTAATTTATCTCTGGTCATTATGCACTCAGGAACTTTTATACGTGGGCAAATTCTTCACTACTCTCTCTCTCACTAATAGGACTTCATATGGGGCTACAACTTACAGTTTAAGAAGCTTGGGTGCAGTCTAACTTCAGTCAATAGACAATGGGGTGCCTGCCAAGCAAGACAGACCATGCCCAGCTCTGCTCAGGACCCCTCTATTGCTCTCTCTCTCTCTCTCTCTCTCTCTCTCTCTCTCTCTCTCTCTCTCTCTCAGTAAAAGGCACAGGCCCCATGCTGTCCTCAACACCCATGCTCCCCAGCACCCTACTCTACAGTTCACTGACTTCACCCTGTCCGCCTTGGCCTCCTTGACACCCCACAAATGTGAATCCATACCCCTATTGGGGCCTTTTCACATGCTGGAGCCATCGCCAGCATAGTCTCCACATAGGCTTCTCCCTACATTCCTGCTGTCCCTGACTTTCACACTATTTAGCATAATATCTCCTCCCTCATGGGCACAGTTCCTTTCAGCCCCTCCCCCCCTCCCGCCACACACACACACACACACACACACACACACACACACACACACACTTACTCTTTTCTGGATGAACAGCTCTGACAAGGCTACCAGGCCACCAGTTTTGTCCTCCTGACTGTCAGCCCCCACTGGATGGTGAGCTCAGAACAGGCATTCTGTAAGTATTTGTTGAACACATCAATTCTAATAAGCCAGCCTGGGACCCTGGAAAAGAGTTGTCTTCTCTCCCGTCTTGGTTCAGCTCAAGGCAGAGAGAAGTATCCTGGAGATGAAGAAGGCTCCGAGAAGGAGTGCTTCCCAGAGAGATGTAAGCTGGGCTCAGGGGTCTTCCAGATTATAGCGTGCACTCCAGAGAGCAGACAATCACTGACAGGCCTCAGAGACCAAGGCCACCTGTCCTGTGGGGGGCAGCCAGGTGGCTTCAAGTCAGGAGAGTGGGGAGGAGGGTCTAGGCATCCCTGGTCTGCTGATGGCCTTGTGCAGTCCTGGTGCTGATGCTGGAGTGTGCCTTAGACCACCGGCCTGGGGTCCTGGAGTCCTTTCATTCATGGCTACCAGCTGCAGTGTCCCAAATGCACACAGGACAAGCAGCCCCTCCAGAAGTACCTGGTAGCCCTCCCAAGCTCACACATGCAGTGTTAGAGTCACAGACCCATCAGGCAGTTTGACTTAACAGCAAGGGGAGGAGGTTATTTTGCCTTTCTGAGTGGTAGATTCTGAAACCATTATTAGCAGCCATTGCTCTAGGATGTAGAGGCTGAGGTTAAAGGTGATAATGAAGTGCTCTGGGCAGCTCTCCTAGGCCTTCCTCCTCCTCCTGTTGGTCCACCAATCTAGGCTTCTCTTCATTCTGCTCCTGACGCCCAAAGTAGTATAGTTCCTGGAGACAGGCTGTACATAAACCACCCCCTTCTTTCAGCCCCTGAAAATTCATGCAACTGCTCACCATAGGATGGCAGGGCCTGTAGGTGCCTCGTCCCCTAGGGGAGGCATCCAGGGAGCCTCCAAGAACCTTCTAACTCCCTGCTCTTCTAGACGTGCGCCAATTACAGTAACGACCAGCAGAGGGCAGCAGCAGCCTGGAGACGGCTTGGAGGCCCAGGCACAGAGGAGCACTTCAGGACCAAGTCAGGTTTCTCTAGGGTCCCACACCTGTGCCGCACTGCAGACTACCTACCTTCTAGTTCTTCAAAAGATTCCACCCCAGATTCTTTTTGGCTAAGGTCTGTGTCTTCCTCTCTGTCCGCGATTGATGCTGCTACTGACACCGTAAGAAACCCAGAGCCTTCTGCTCAGACGATCTTTACTTCCCTCCAAACTGACAGCCCAACTGCTTCTCCAGCAATGACTGGTGACAGCTGTCCAGGGTCCACTTAGATGACCTCATCCACACTACACCAAAAACAAGCTTAAGAGTTGGCCCCCATTAGGATTTCTGTCTTGTAAATGAGAGTCAATTTGTAAATAGAATTGGCAGTTCATAAATCACTGTTACATATAAAACATCAATCTGTTGGAGTCTTTTTAAATGTTTTGCTGTTATTAGTGAAGGGGAGCTGTTGCCATGGCACCCATATGGAGCACAGATTTAGACAGATTTTTCTCTCCTTCTACAGTGAGTTCTGGGGCTTAATCTCAGGCCACCGGGTTCACACAGGAAGTGCTTTTACACCAGCACCCACCCACCCCCGCGCCCCCCCATCCCCCAGGCCCAAAAAGAAAAAATAACAAAGAACACACTTCCAGGTTGTTGGCAGTTGAGGGCAGGACTCTGGAGCCAGACTTCTTCCTGAGTTTGAATCCTACCTGCTCTGCTCTCTGAGCTGCTGTCTTCCTCCGCGATCTGTTGTTGTGAAGAGGCATCATGACCACAGCAACTCTTAGAAAAGAAAGCAGTTCGTTGGGGCAGGATTACAGTTTCAGTTCATTCTCATCACTGTGGGGAGCATGGCAGCATGCAGGCAGACACGGTGCTGGAGAAGTAGCTGAGAGTTCTACATCTGGATCCATAGGCAGCAGGAAGAGAAATGGGGACTGACTTGGGTTTTTGAAACCCCAAAGCTCGCTGCCCCCCCCCCCCACCCATGACACACTTCCTCCAACAAGGCCACAGCTCCTAATCTTCTCAGGAGTGCCCCTCCCTGATGACTAAGCATTCAGATTTATTTGAGCCTATGGGGCCATTCTTATTCAAACCACCAGGGCTGCCTTGGCCAGTGGTGGAACCGCTCTGTGTATCAGGGGCATCCACAGGGCTTGTGCTCCGGGCAGTGCTAATTGCTGGGCCACCTGAGGCTTCCGAGGCTGCATATCCCTTGGCTCAGTCTCACCTTCCACCCCTCCTGTCTCAGGCCTCCGGTCCCACGAAATCGAGAAGTCAGGCATGTCTTGGCAGAGGGCTCCTATCTGTGGATCAGATCCCTTTCTGTACCTCAGGGACTCGGGTGGATAACGTTTAGCTGTGCATAGTCAAACTCCCTTGACGAAGTTATTTGGGAGTGCATAGTTGTTTATTCCTCTCACACATAAAAGGAGTTGGGAAGCTGGGTGGCGCATGCCTTTAATCCCAGCACTTGGGAGGCAGAGCCAGGTGGATCTCTGAGTTTGAGGCCAGCCTGGGCTACAGAGTGAGTTCCAAGAAAGGTGCAAAGCTACACAGAGAAACCCTGTCTCAAAAAACAAACAAACAAAAAAAAAAGGGAGTTGGGAAGCGGTTGGTATGGATCTGGTGTGGCAGCTTCTTGAGATCTTGAGGGATCTAGGGTTCTTCCATCATCTGATGGCATCATCTCTGACTATATTTCATGGTCCAAGATGGTTGTTAGGTGACCATTTCCCCAGTGGAGGGCTGGAGTAAGCTAGCAACAGTCCATTCCAGAGAATACCAGGAAACAGGATCAGCAGGACTTCCTAATGGGTTCACTATGGAACTGGGGAACAGAGTGGTGCCAAAGAGACTCACATAAAGCTGGTATAAGAACCAGGTAGATCTTGCTTCATCATACGAGACACAGACAATGGTCCAATCGCCGGGAAGTGATGGGCAGAGAATCACGATGCTTATTAGCATATCAACTGTGTAAGGAGTAGTTCAGGAAAGAACATTGTCTAAGCCAACATAGTGTAAGAGCAACATTAGCAGGCTGTGGGACTGTGATTAAATCTAAATGACTGTACCAGAGCTGCCATCTTGAATTGAGGACATTTGTCTTATGGTCTGGCTCTGTGTCCCTGCATGATGGCTGGTGTTCCCAAATTCCAGGCAGATATAGTGACTTAAAGTGAGTCCTATCGAGCAAACTGCGGACCGAGAACTTGTCCTACCAGCTCCGAGGTTGTGACTAGGTTCATTATTCCACATGTTCACAAGGACATGGAGTATGACTTGAGGGCCACAGTTTGCTAAAAATCCCCCAGTGTGTGCCAGGCATGTTTGTAGATGGGGAGAGGTTTCCTTATGGAGAATTCCCAGCTCTGTCTTTTGTAGCATCCCAACATGCCCTCTGAGCTGGAGGACTGTGAAGCCCAGCCTGGAAACCTCAGACGAGAGAAACAGCCCGTAGGAAAAGGTAAGCCTGGTATAGGATGGACTGAGGCTGCTTCCTGTGCAAGTGAACAGTGGGACAAGTCTTCAAAAGAAGACCAAACTCCACCCAGCGTCGCTCATTCCTTTTGGCTTGCAGTTATGCAGAGGTTTTTAAAACTCAGCAATGACCTGTTGCTAAAACCATGAATGTACCTTCATCCTGATAACAGGAAACAAGCAAACCTGACTTAACCCCACCTTGTAGCTCTCCAGAAATGCCATCCTGCTGTGGCAGTTGGGTCCCCTCTTCTCAATGGCTGTTGCCCTATACCCTGAGAAGAGCCTCTTCGCGGACCTTGCCTCGGTGTCTCATGACATCACTCTTGGGTTGTTGACTTGGTCAAGGTCAAGACAGGTGGCAGATCCTGCTTGGCTCCTGCCCTGATGAGGAGGAGAGCTCTGTCAGACCCAATTTAGCTTGGATTCAAGGGGTTGCACCAGCTCAACTCCAGGGGCTGTGCTGGTCCCGGGGGAACATGGCTGTCACCCTTCTGTGTTCTCTCTTGCAGGTAAGTCAGGTTCGAGCAGTCGAGAGGGCTGTGTGATGACACATTTGGAGGTGTGGGAGCAAAAGTCGCCACAGTAAGACACCATTGCTTCATGGTATCTCAACTTTGCTGGGGCGAGTGTCAGTATGGGCTTCTGTCCCAGGGGAGATTTCTCTGGATCTGGAAGGTGATGCTGAGCCTAGGGGTCCCATTGAGGGCTCCTAGCCTTGGCTTGGGGAGACAGAGGGATGGCTGGTGGCCTCTAATACTTGGCCCCAATGTCTGTGCATGTGGCTTGCACTGGGCTGCCCGCTCCACTGGGGTACGGCATCTTCCCACAATTCACCACATTGACTCTGAGGAGCTTCTGTGGGCAGCTGCAGTGGGCTGAGACCTCCTGGCATGGAATGGAGGGGACAAGACATTTTCTGAGGCCTCATCCTCATCAGCCCTGCTCTGGAAGGCCCTCATCCTCAATGGCATGCAGCCTCAGCCGTTTCCAAACTCATGGCATCCCACCGGCCATGTCACTTCCTCCAGGTTCTGCCGCCCTCTCCATCACCTTTCTCACCCATCACCTCACGCCAAGGTTCCAACCAGTGGGGACAAGTTTTAGGCTCCAGTTACCAGTGCGGAGATGGTAGAGAGGGTTGGACTATGGCATTCTTTGTAGGGCCAAGTTTCCAAGTGACATTTGATTGCTGACACTGGACTACCAGAGGCTCAAGATGCACCTTCTAGGAGCAAGGGGCATCTGTATGTGTGTGTGTGTGTGTGTGTGTGTGTGTGTGTGTGTGTGTGTGTGTGTGTGTGGCCCAGGCTTTCTCCAGCTTTCCATAACTGGGGTTAACCCTTCTTTCAACCTATGTTCTCTATGAACAACAAACTCATGACCCTGGTATGGACCAGAGCAGAGCTGTATCTTGCATAAAAGGGAGGGGGAACTTCCTTAAAGCACTGTGCAAACTCATTTCCTCATGTTTTAAGGATATAGGACACACCCATCACTGTTCCCAGGGGCTCTCTAAAGCCTTCAGCGTAGGGCTTTGTCCCTGAACCTTAAGCAGTTCTTTGGGAGCCTTTCAGGAGTGACTAGTTTAACGGGATCCAGCACTGAGTGGAGGAGATGTGAACAGAAGTCTCCAAGCCCTAAGGAAGGCCATGAAGACCTGAGTTGGGCCCAGCCCCTTCTGCACAGCTCCCTTGGGAAGAAGCACGGAGTGGCCCTTTCTGCTGTAAGGCCCATTGGGATTGTCATGCTTGACCCAAGGCTCGTATCACTGACCCTGGTGACAAGAAGCCACAGATCAGCATTCCTCAAAGCATGGGCATTAGACCACCAAACATTAAACCCTTGGCTCCTCATGGGACATTCATAGTTCTGGGAGCATGTTAGGGAGGAGGACCCTCTCCATTACCAGGTCACAAACTTGCCTCAAGCAGGCTTTGAAGGGAGATTAAAGATGACGAAGAGTGAAGGAGGCATCCCACTAACAGTGACCCAAGGAAGCAGGAGTGGCTCGTGTGGTTTCAGACCAATTGGGGAAGTTATCGGAGGTAAAGGGAAGTGTGACGTGATAACGAAGGCTCAGTACCCAAGAAGGCAAGGACAGATGCCACTAAGGGGTGTGCACAACAACCGAGCATCAAAACACGTGAGCCGAAAGAGGATAAACACAAGCAGCAGCAAACCCACAGCTCGGGTTGGAAATTTTAACATCTGTCTCCCCCAAACAGCCAGATCCTCAAGAGAACAAGGCAGGGAAGTCGAATTGAATGACGCTGTCATCCAGCGGGGGGCAATGGACTGCCGGGGACCAATCACCCCACAGGCACAGATTTCACATCCTTCCCACTCACATGAAACAGGCACAAGGTCACATGCTGGGTCTTAAGACACCTCTGGACACATTTAAAAGAATATAAATCACACCACGTCTGTTCCCAAGCCAGCCTAGAATTAAACTAAAAATCAATAACAGAGAAATCCTGGAAGATCCCTAAATGCTGGAAGATTAAACAACACTTGGCTGAATAACACATGGGTCCAAAAGCACGTCTCAAGAGAAACTGACAACTGTTTTGAACTAAAGTGAGGTGAAAACACAGTTATAAAATGCTTACAGCACAGCCAAGGCGACAATTGGAAGAGAATTTGTAACACTGAGTATGGCTTAGAAAAAATAATTAAATATCAATAATCTGAAAGGCAGAAAGAAAGAGATAATGAGAATAAGATGATACATCAGGTAAATTGGAAACAGGAAGTCAACACAAGAAACTAATGAAATCCACAACTGATTCTTTGAAGAAGTCAGTAAAAGCAGCAGGCTTACAGCCAGGGCAGTGAGAAAGAAGAAAGAAAGGACGCCAGTTAATAACATCAGCAACGACTCTCTACAGATCATACGATACACTAAAAATGAAAATATTGTGAACAGCTTCATGTCCACAGACTTGATAAACTATATAAAGTGGACTGATTCTTTAAAAGATAAAATGAGTCAAAACTCTTGTACAAAGAAATGCGCAACATCAATTAACTTTTATCTGTCGAGAAACTGAATCAAAAAATTACCCTGCAATATAGAAAACAGCCAGCCTACACGGGTTCTCTGGCTAATCCCACTATTTCAGAAAGAAATTAATCTCCTCTGATCCTTTTCAGAATATGAAATTAAAGGAAAAACATTTCTTGATGTTCTCACCTTAATATCAAAGCCAGGCAGAGACATTAACAGGAAAGAAAACTACAGCCTAGTATCTCTCAGGCATGTAGTTAACAAAATATTAATAAACTGAACCTAACAATGTGTAAGAAATATACACTCCAGTAAAATGAGACTTACTCCTGATGTTTCAAGCTGATTCAACTGTCAAAAATCATTAATGCAGGCAATCACATCAACATAAGAAGAAACCTATCTATAGAGGTGGGAAAAGGTTTTGACAAAAATTCAACATCTATTCATGATAAACCTAAATGACTCTTAGCAGGGTAGGAATAGAAGGAAGTTTTCTTGCCCTGATAAAGAAAAATCTATTAAAAAATATACCATGATTAACATCATATTTGTGTTGAGAAGCTAGAAGCT
The DNA here is from genome assembly GCF_004664715.2 of Peromyscus leucopus. Taxonomy (NCBI): domain Eukaryota; kingdom Metazoa; phylum Chordata; class Mammalia; order Rodentia; family Cricetidae; genus Peromyscus; species Peromyscus leucopus. The sequence continues at coordinate 4,505,231 of NC_051086.1, forward strand.
CTCCTGCCAAGGTTGGGAGCAACCTAAAAATGTCCCCTCTCACCACTCCTTTTCCACGCTGTTCTGGAAACCCAGCCAAGGTCTTGGGGGGGCGGGGATAAGAAATCAGAGCCATCACTGCTGACAGACCACATGC
>NC_051086.1:4510366-4575366 GCF_004664715.2 Peromyscus leucopus
CAAAGTATGACCTGGGTCACAAAAAATCCCAGTCTTATCCCGAGATCCTCAAAGATCCATTTCCTCAGGGGAAGGGATGTGGGTTCTAGAACATTATGAATATGTTCCCAGAGGTTGGTCTTTCCCAGCTCCATATAGAGGTGGGTCCAGGTAAGCAGCCTCTGCTGTCAACCAAGCATGACGCCAGGTGCTCAGATCAGCCTCCAGTCCAATACTCTCCCCTTAACTAGCGTTTTCTCCCTCTCCCCACCTCGCCTCCTTAGCAAATGGCATCTGTGAACGGTGCAGCAGTCTCAGAGGCCTCGTCATCTATAATCTTCTACCTCCCCCCCACTGACTTTTTCCTTTTTATGTCTCCTTCCTGGACATTACTTATTCTTTACTTTTAAATATTTGCTTCCGTAAAAAAACAAATGAGCGCCGGGGACAGATTTATAAAGAACGTTCCTGGAGAGGCGGCGGATTAATTATTCAGCATCCTCTCCCTTTGTAACTATTTATTGTCTCATATGCATTTATATGGCACCTATCACTGCGATCTCCCTCCATGCCAGAGACATAATTCCCAGGGACTGACTCCTTGTCTTAAGATGCATATGTACTTTTTTTATTCCTGACGGTAGCGGCACGTGCCATTGTTGGGTAATTGTGTTCATGTTTTTAAATGTGAAAAATAATCAAATATAACTCGAAAGAGATTGTACAGTAATTCAAGGGGATATTAAACCACCAGGAAGTTAGTCGCCAAATAAATAGGCGTTTGTGGCTGTCAGGGTGAGCGATGGGTGAGCCTGGCAGTGGGGGGAGGGGCGAACACAAGGCACAAAGAAAAGGGTAAAGCTTCCTTTCCTCTGCTGACTTGGTTGTGCTGGGAGCAGGGGGACTTCCAGAGGCCCAAGAGTAGGAGACCTGAGGCCACTAGGTTTTACCTGAGGTAGCCAGACATGGGGAAAAGCAACCTAGGATGAAAAGCAGTGGGCTGGTCAGGAGGTGAAAGGTCCTGTGTCCTGACCTTTGGTGTCAGACTCAAGGGTGCCCTGCTGGGACAGTGAGAGGCTGGCATCACTCGCACACCTAATGCCTGCCCGGCCTGTGTTACTTCCTTTGTGTACCTCAGCTCTGCTCACATCACAGCCCTGTGGAAAAACCAGTAAGGCTGACCCATTTTACAGGTGAGGGAACAGGGTATTGAGTGTTCTGCCACTGGATACCCTCCCTGACACCACTCTGACCCACTCCACCTCACCCCTGCACAAGAAAGAGAGGCACAAGAGACAGCCCCTGCCTTCCTAGAGCTTGCAGATATGGGAGTAGATTCTGGAAGCCAATCTGCCAGAATTTTAAACCTTATTAGGCTTTCAGGGAGTCACACAGCTAAGACAATGAAGGAGTGAATGTGAGGCCTGCCTCCCCCCCACCCCGGAGCCTACAGGAGTGGAGAGATGGGAGTTCCCGGCAGGCAGAATTGGGGAGGACACAGGGGAACCTCCACAAGAGAAGGAGAGGAAAGACACACAGCTCCGGGCCCGGTTTCTCCCCACACTACCCAAGAGGGATGGCAACTGGACTAGGAATTTGGCATCTTGTCCTTCGTCAAGAGTGCTAAGAAGCTGACCTCCAGCTTCGCTCACTCAGCGACGTCAGCAACAAACAGGAAGTTGAGTCTCAAACACATCTCTGTCGCCACCGTCATGGCGTGTAGCTCTGCCTGGTGCTGGGACTGGGTTTTATACAACAAAATGAGGATGCAGCCCCATGCCGCAAATTCATATAAAACTCTGTAGGCCTGGTGACCGAAACCAACTCTACTTATCTAAGCCAAGAGCACCCTGATGGGGGGCGGCAGGAGGACTCCATGCGGACGCAGGGTACAGGGTGACCAAGTATTCTTAAGAACAATCTCATTCTCTCATTCCTGCTCCCAATCTTTTTTTTTAATAACCTCTGGATACACAATCATTTTTCCATACAGGTTGAGCATTCTAATCCAAAATGCAAATACTTAAAAATGTGAAACTTTTTGATGATGCCAAAAGTGAAAATTCCACACCCACAAACTGTTGCATGCACTAAAATTTTAAAATTACTTCATAAAATTATTTTCAGATTACATGTATAAGATGTACAGGAAGTACACTTCACAGTTAAGTGAGCAATATCCTATAAACGACAGCCCCTAGTGTGTGTGCAGATATCCCAAATTCCAAAGAAGAAACAAAGAAATCAAAACTCAAAACCCTTCCGGTTCTTAGCATTTTGGTTATGAAGTATGAGCTGCGTGCTTGCCAGAATGCCATTCTCACCAACAAATCAGCATATCCAGTGCGGCCTCACCTCAGCTTCACCAGTTCATGTAAGAGCTGCATGGTGTGCTGGCCTGGGAGCAGGTCCATATAACAACAATGTCACCATTTTCACTGAAAGCATTTGAAGGGGGAGTGAGAAAAGAAAATATTAGCCAGAGAAAACCACAGGGTCCCTCTCACTCAGCAATGCATCTTTTGAAGAGGTTACATGGTCCCTCTCACTTTCCTACCTCTGCACATCTGCCTACATCTTTCTCTCTTCAGCTAACTCTTAAATGCCCCCTGGACACCATTTCCCAGGTGTCAAGCTGTGCTCAGGCTCCCCTCCTCCTGAAGACCAGCTTGGGATCTGTGGTCACTGTGAGAGCTGCCTTCTCTGTGTTCTTGGGTCATGGTGGTTCCAGACATCACCTGAGCACCGTTATCACCATTATCCCATTTGTTGAATGTTGCTGAGCATCAGCCATGTGCCAGGTACTGTGCTTCAAATCCATGGTGACATCCCAGAGGATAAAAGTCAGCTAAGACTCAGAAGGAACACACATCACAGTCACACTTGTGAAGAGGTAATACGTTCATAAACTGCACACAGAACTATTCTAGTCATGATAAAATCATGCTGTACATTGATGATGAGTATCTATTAGAAAAGGGGAGGGTTAGTTGGATCTGGGTCATTACAGTAGGAAATTTATATGTATATAATCTGTTACTCATGAATATTAATGTATTTAATGAGGGTAAAACATATTACTTAAAACAAAGTATTCTTTCCGGCTGCTGCTGGATTTTCTCATTATTCTTTCTTCTGCAGATACTGTCCACAATTTACCTGTATGTAGAGGGTCTAGATATAGCTCAAGACCACTTGTGGCCAAACCAGCTTAGCCCCTAGTTGGCAGAGAGTGCAATGGTAACTAATGCACGTGGTGATCTAAGAGTCTGTGCTTTTACATTTAGGTCCGTGACTTGCATTAAAAATATCTGGTTAATGGTGAGAAAAGAACTTTTCCCTGTGCCTTTTTGGACTACAGTGAGAAAGTGTCCCTTTGATACATTCATGCCTACCTGATGTGGAACTCCAATTACCATGTGGTCATCAAGCCTTGCCTCCTGAGTGTGCCTAGGACAATTTAAAATTTAAAGCTCAGAACAATTTAAAAATGAGCTGAGATCAACTTAACTTCATTGATATTCACAAAAATAAGAATCCTGATGATAGCTGAGTAAAAGATTACTAAATAATGAGCTTGGTAACTGCAGTCAACACATAAAAATTGAGTATAGTGGAAATTACCCTCATTATCTTTTAAATCACCCTTAAAATATGATACATGTAAATAAGCCAACTCAAAACACACCCAACCAAATCATTTCTTTTCCTCCAACACTGGCCAAGAAAAAAGTTTTTTTTTTTTTTTAAACTTTTTGATGTTGGGGTTTCTTTGGGACTATATCATAGAGAACTTCCAGTGCACACTCATATTGATATGCAGGTCACACTGAGACCAGTGAGAAGTTTTAGGCAAAAGAGGCCAGAGAAGCCTAGCAAGGTAGGTGGCAGCTCCCTCTGGAGTCTGGCTTCTGATGTCAGAGCCAGTCTCTCCCCTACGTCCACTGCATCTGGTTAAAGTCACACATTTTTCAACCAACACCAAAGAGGTCCAGGGCCGTCTGACAGCCGTGCTTACGTCCACCTGCAGGGGAGCAGCAGGTCCTACAGGAAAAGATGGGCTGTCGGGGTCATTGAAAGCTCCATAGATGATTTCTTCCCCCAGGTGCAGGTGTCCAGCCTGCTCTCTATATGTCAGAGTAAAAGGGAGACTTGACTTTGTGTACGAGAAGAGTCAGCATGCCGCATGCCTGAGATCGTGACCTTATTTCCACTCCAATATTGATTGCACTGAGAACCGACAGCCTGCTTGGGGAAACTTTGTTCTCCCCGATGTAACAAAGTTTAATTACCACATTCCTGCTGTGGGGAAAAATCTTATTCTAGAAACATCCCTCACAGACCCATCAGTCATCTTGCTCATTGACCGATGGTTTTGCCACAGGGCAGGAGATTTTAAAAACATCTGTACTTGAAAGGAAGCTTGTAGATTATTGCCACAACAGCTCTGGAAAGGACTTGGAGACCCAAAGAGTGGGAGTGAGGTCTGGTGTGAGAGACAAGAAGAGGGCAAAACAGGCCTGCCCCTAATGGTCCTCATTCTACAAGGCTGAGATCTCAGCCATCTTGCCTTCCTGAAGCTGATGGAGCAGAATATTCCTGAGTGGCATGGCCATTTCAGGTCTTCCAGTTACCAGGAACCTAGTCATGGGCAACAACTTTGGTGGATGGTGTGCATATATGAAGAGTAGCTTGTCTATTTTCCCAGAATTAATCTCAATGCATACACTAAGTGTGCAAGAAATGAACTGGAAGCTGGGCAGAACAGCACATGACTATAATCTTAGTCCTTTGGTGATCATGTGTTCAAATCCAGCCTAGACTATGTAGGTAGAGCCATCTCCAATCTTTCTCCAACTTACCCCCAAGATAGGGTAGAACTGGCTACATCTGCTTTTGTATATCCTGGGACGTTCTTACAGCCGACATTTCCTACATTCCCTTCCAGCTGGTGTCTACTCAGGTACCACCCATGGGAGACTGTCTCAGTTTCTTGTCACTGTAAGCTTAACTGCCTTTGAAGAATGTCTGTTGCAGGCTAGCGTCCAGAACTGTGGACACGGCACAGCTGAGTGATGCCTCTGTTCCATGCAGCATTATTGGTGGCACACAGTGAGAAACAGTTGAGTCTCATGTACACTACACTGTCCAAGATGGTCACATGCCTAACATCTTTTCAGGGACAGCCAAGAAACTGCACTACCAAGCCCCTCTCCCCGAAAAGTCTCCAAGGAATTTCTCCAGTTTTACAGTCTGGCTTTTTATGTAGCAATTCAGAACTTGAAGAGACCAAGGCAGAAGTCACTAGTCCCCTTTAAATGGCCGAACCCAGAACTAGCGGATTACTTTTCACATTGCTACAAGCAAATACATGATAAGAAGCAAGTTGATGGAGGAAGGGTTTCTTTTGGCCCGTTGTCTAAGAGAACAAAGTCCATCGTGCTTGGGAAGGAGAGGGGGTACAAACAGGAAGTGGCTGGTCACTCATGTTCCCAATCAGAAAGCAGAGAGAGATGAGTGCTGGGGCCCCTTTCATGTTCTTCTTGGTCTTTATTCAGTCCAGGATCCTAGCCTAAGGGATGGTGTTGCCCATAGTCAGGGCAGGTCTTCCCTCCTTAGTTAAAAGGCTCTGGATACACCCTCATACATACACTCAACAGTATGTCTCATTCCAAATCCAGTTCAGTGACAAATGAAGACGTCCCAGGCAGCAGCACACTATGTCACTGTATCCTGTTGTACAAGGCAGCCATAGCAACCCAGATTCAAGATGGGCAGAGGCTTTGCCTTCTAGTCCATGACACCATGAGCTCTTGATAGTTGGAGACTGGGAAGTAGGACAAAGCAGAGTTCCACTCCTCTCCTGTCTGTCTGGAGCAGCAGATAGGACAGTGGAGGTGTCTCTCAGTCCAGCGCTCTCCGGAGTGGACATGACCACAGCTTCCTCGGGGCCACTCTGATAACCAGTTTGGTAAAAATCACCAGGGTGATGTCAAGGTCCTGGGAAGTTTCCATAAAACCAAGCCACTTGGAAACTCATCCAGTGCTGAGTCCCCCACCCCACCCCATTCACCCACACCCACACCCACCTCATACCTAATACACTATTGAGGAACTTACTATTCTCTGAGCACAGCCATTCATGAGTGGACACTACATTCTCTGCCTGCCCCCTCACCTGGAAAGCATGAGGTGTGAGGTTGCCTTGCCCCTCAGTGCTCCCGGCACCCTATGTTTTTATTTTCTTTTGGAGGTCTTCTCCATGCTGAGAAACCCAAGAGCTTCCCCTTTTCTATCTCATTCCCTATTCTCATTGATCCCCACTTCTCAAGGGAAATGAGAAGTAACCTCTCACCTTCCCAAGCCCATACTTAAGGTATTTTATGTTGGCTTCATAGCCTTCCCCATTTCTGGGTTCTGAGTCTTTTGAGAACAGAAGCCAGGCACACCTGATGGTGTTTATGCATTCTGCCTTTCATGTTCCCTGCCTGGGAACTGGACTGACTGGAGAGGGAAAATAAAGATAGCCAAAGTGTTATCTATAGAGTAGTCAGGGTCCAGGAGTAATGACTAGTAAACAACGGGTTGTTTATGATGGGGTTGTGCATACAGGTACAGTACAGGTTTAGAGACATAGGGAAAGAGGAAAGGATGCTCCAACCGGGATGCTACAGCCATCCTGAGATTGAAGGTCAGAGCCCAGAAGGTCATGCGGCTGCAGGCCAGTGCTGCCCAGCAAGACCTGAGGCCTCAGGAGAATCCTGTTCTCTAGTACTGAATCCTAACAGGGTGAGCCAGACGGCACATTTCCTACCAGATCTTGCCAGGGCTTCCCAGAGAATAAATCTCCTTAGAATCTAGAGGTCACAGGAGCTGAAAAACTCAAAAAGTTTCTCAGAACTCTGAAGAGCTGGCAGGAGCTGAGAAGCAAGCTTGAGATGAAGATCCCAAAGCCTGACAAGAAACATACAGGATCCAAAGCAGGATCATAAAGTGATTCCCGACAAAGGTGTGGGCAGGAAGAGGGATGCAAGGAGAAGGCAGGGTCTGGGTCTTATGTGAGCACCGAGTGTGGTCCCTGGGGAAATGAGAGGGACAGAGAACCGTCAAGAACACATCTGAGATCTTCCTTTACAGGGAGGAGGGCCATGACATTTTCCGGAGAAGTCTCTCCTCTCTTTTCCCCAGTTTCTACAGCAAGATATCTCCTGAGAGCTTCCGGGAGTCATAAATTTTCAAAACTTTATCAAGGATGAGGGCAGCGAACACCAACAATTCAGGGAGTCTTTGCCTTTTATTTAGAACTGGCTGTGAACAAGACATCTGGCCTTTCCTGATCTGTGTTCAGAACTTTGATCTTGAGAGAAACTTTGTCCTATTAGAATCATTTCTATTTTCTCTTCTATCATCTCTCCATGGCCCATCTCCTAGAGACACCCTGGACTTTTTTTCTTGGTTGCTTGGGGTTCCTAAGTTTAAATGATCAGAGTCTCAGTCTCAGTCTCTGTCTCTGTCTCTCTCTGTCTCTCTCTGTCTCTCTCTGTCTCTCTGTCTCTCTGTCTCTCTCTCTCTCTCTGTCTCTCTCTCTCTCTCTCTCTCTCTCTCTCTCTCTCTCTCTCTCTGTTTGCTTAAGCTGGGTTCACTCCTTATCACAAGTCATGGAAGGGTGTCATGGAGGGATGCTGGATTCTGTGAGCTCAGAATGCCTTTGAAATTCCGGACACAGTTCAAAACCGTTGGCTCTAGCACCATGTTTCTGAAATTCGATCATGTTTCTCATTGATTTCCATCCTGAAATTGGAAGTCTTTGCCCTCAAGACATAATAAAAGTCACACGGAAGAAAATGGAAAAGCCCCCACCCCCTTAATATTTAAAGGAGAATGATTTTTATACAAAATACTCATTTGTCTGCTTAAAAGTAAATTACATTGTGGTGCCAGTTGGGGTTGAGACCGTAACACTTTGATTTATGGCTTCTGGAAGGAGAGGCCCAGCTAATGAGATTCTCCTCAGCACAAACTAGCTGGGTGGCAGCTATAGACCTCAGGCACAGGGAGCAGGTTGCTAGTGCCGGGCTCGTGTCCCTGCCCTGGTGCTACTGTCCCGCACATACCCAGATTTCAGACCCATGTTTGGTGTCTGTCTATAGATGAGAGACACCAAGGAAATGGGGGAGGGGGAGATGGCATGGTTCCTATCCTGTTGCCTCCTTGTGTGATCCCTAGAACCCCACCAAGGTGCAGCTCCATGCTCTTGATCAGCCCTCCACCCCACCCAGCAGCTCCCTGTCTTCACCACCAGCAGAGGGGTGTGCTCACTCCATCTTTGACTGATGTCCTAGACACAGAGACAGCACACAGCCAGTGATGCACAGAGAATATGCCCTTAGCAGAAGAATCAAGTGAGATCCACACGGAGACTCCTGTAGTCTCAGAGCCAGGTCCAGTGGAGGGTTCCCATGGCAACCACAAGGTGGAGGAAAGAAAAGACCCAATGGTGGACATAATAATTGGCCTTTAGGGTGGAGATCAGCAAAGGCTGGAGTCACACATGTGGGAGACAACCGTATGAATCACACTGTAAGCTACCTATGGGTCTTGTGTGTGGTGTGTGATTGCACTTAACTATGCTGCATGTCCATGAACATGGGAACATGTGAGTGTTTTTCCACACATGCACACTGATACAGATAACCTACAGTGTCACATATATCACAACCCCCTGTCTGTACTGGGCCAAGGATGTCTGCTTTCTCCCAGTTGAGTCTAGGCATCTCCTCACCAGGATCCTTCCTCATTGTCACACCCTAACCTAACTGAAGCTCACATTCCTGAGCTCGTACACTGGCAAGGGTCAGAGTCAAAAAACACTTCAGTTTTTACTCACTGGGTAACATAGTCCACATTTTTATCCCTTTGCAATTTCACATCCATTCATCCTAACCCCTTTTCAGAAGATCCCCAGCTATCAGGGCCATCCCCTCTCCAATCCAGTGATAGGACCATCTCCTCTCACCATGCCTGGAGAGGCATCACCTCTCACCATGCCTGGAGGAACATCTTCTCTCCAATACAGGTGATAGGATCACCTTCTCTCTCACCATGCCTGGAGGAGCATCTCCTCTTTAATACAGTGATAGGACCACTTCCTCTGACCATGCCTGGAGGGATATCTCCTCTCTAATACAGTGATAGGACCACTTCCTCTGACCATACCTGGAGGGTTATCTCCTTTCTAATACAGTGATAGGACCACTTCCCCTGACCATACCTGGAGGGATATCTCCTCTCTAATACAGTGATAGGACCACTTTCTTTCACCATGCCTGGTCTTCTGTTGCCACAGAACTCCCTGAGCAGAAAAGAGAGACAGAAGCATTATCACTACCAAGCTGCACAGGAGAAGAGTATTCAGTAGGCACATCCTAAATCCCAAGGGCCAAGGGAGGGTTCCATTGTCCCAAGGCCACATGCAGGAGCCCTACTCTAGCCCTAGAGAGAGGAGGACCAGAAACATACTCCAGTATACCTCTCCTGCTTCTCCTCTGTCTGGACGCCCTCTTTTCTAGCCTGCATACAAGGGAAGCCTGTCTGGCTCAGGATCTATGGTTAAGACATATGCCTTACAGGTTGAGCGGTTCAGGGACTTAGTTTGGAAAACCGAGAGTGTGGGAGTTTAGAATCTGAGTCTTAGTCGGTGTTCTGCACTCCTCCTGGCATTTGTCCTAATAATCTTGTCCTCCCCAGAAGCACCATCACTACTTCAGGCACCAGAAAGGCCAAGGGAAGAGAAACACCAAGGAAAGGCACTCGGATGAACTTCAGAATATCATCCTACCTCGTGTCCTGTCTGAGCCTTTCAAAACTATGTCAACAGGATGCTGCCAGCCACATTTTTCAGGAGGACATGTGAATCCAGAAGTCACACAGTCACTAGCAGAACAAGATTGGACCCTGCAATAATTGATTTTTAGATTTCAGCCTTTAAGTTAGGTATGATGGTGGCTCACACATGTAGTGCCAGCATTCAGGAGGCTAAGGCCAGAGGATAATTATGAGTTCGAGCCTGGGCTATGGAGTGGGACTCTGTCTCAAAAAATAATAATAAAATAAAATTCTAGTTTTTAAACTACCCCCTTGAGTCATTGCAACTTGAACTTGTCAGAGTCACATGGTTAGATTGTTCCCCCACCACATCAACCAAAGGGGAAGAATGAAGCTGAGTGATATTGACATCAGGAGTTACCCTGACACCTCTTGCCTCACCCTGAACACCATCTCACATGCCTGGACACTATGCAGCCAATGGGGGTTCCTTAGCCCATCTCTAGGGTTTCTCCTGCAGAGGGCAAGAAGTTGGGGAAATTCTCAGCATTAGAAGACCAGAAAGGACCTTCTAGCCACCACATCATGTTAGACTTCCTCCTTAGGAAGTGTGACGACCCTGTCACCTGACCTCAGGTCATCTTCTAAGTCAGCTTCTTTCTCCAGTGTTCCCGGCTGTGGTGAACTGCTCCACTGAGGAGCTGGTACAAGGCCAGTTCAAAGGGCCTAGTCTGCCCTTCAAGAGTCTGTGATGACCTTTTTCTCCTCTCCCTCCCATCTGCCCAGGTCATTGAGCTGACTAGAACTTGCTCTTCTCTACCCTGACTTTACATCCTTCCTAAGCTTTCTCAGCTCTCCTCCGAACCTGTCTGTCTCTTCCAGGGGCGTCAGGGTTAGAGTCAAGCCTCACTCACTTCTCTAGTCCAGTACCTAGCAACGCCCAGCATTCTTTCATTCAGACATGTTTGTCGAGCATCTCCTGTGGTGAAGAAAAGAAAAGCAGTGGCCAGGGAACAGGAGCATGTGAGTGTCCTAGACAAGGTGGTCCAGGGGTCTTTCTGAGGGAGGGTGACTCCAGCAGTGACCAGAATGCATAGTGGGCCCTCGGTAACATGTACTTAACTCACTCACTATAGTAATCATATCAGCACTGCTCTAATGAGGTGTACGAGGCAGGTCTCTTACAAAGATAAGGGGGGCTTTGGGCTCACAGCTTTGCACTTCCCAAACCCAAATTAGGTGGTCCTTGTACTGGGGACCTCTGGCTGAGGCCACACATCACATGGAGAAAGTGACAGAAGAAATCACCTACGATCAAGCCAGGAAGCAATGAGGAAGAGAATGTCAGAGTTGAGGAAGACTAGGATTCCAAAGCCACAGCTCACTTTAAGGACACATCTCCCAAGACTTAAGGACCTCCCATTCAATCCCACCTCTCCCAAGCTTCCCTACTTCTCGGTAACACCACCCCAGGGACCAAGCACTAACATGCAGAACTTTAGTGGACATTCATCCACGATGGCATTGAAAGTCTCACTAAAAGGAATCCCAGACCATTCTCTAGAAACCTTTCTCTACAGTTAATTTTGTTCCTGGTCTTGGGCACGTGGTATGAGAGAGCAAGCATGTGTTTAAATTATCCTATGCAGCAAAGGGAATAGAAGCCTGAAACCCCAGAAGCCTTTTCTGCAAAAGGTCCTGGGCTCAGATAATAAAATGGTGCTTTCATTCTCATTAATGGGCAATTGATTTAAGGACCAGACCCGGTGGGTTATTGATCAGTGTTAATCATTAGAAAATGCCAAGTTAATGAATCTAACTGCCAGGAGACGCCAGTGGGACTTGGGGAAAGCCAGTTAGACTCATAACCTTGCCCCCTTCCAGTTATGCAGAAATCTGGATTTTTCTCCAGGAGGCAGGGTACAGGTAGGAACAGGCTGAGCAGGGCCAGACAGGTCTTAAGCCTCTGAAGTGTGCCTCAGATTTTCCTGCAAGACTATTCCTACCTCACTTCTTAAAATAAAATTCACTTGAAAACATTTTTCTATTTACAGTAAAACTTCAGGCTCTCATGCCCTGCCTCGGTTAGCCTTGCCACAGTAATGGACTAATTGCTGTATTAGTATTATTAACTAAAGTTTATGTCTAATTTAGATCGCCTTCATTTGCCCTAACTGTCCTTTCTCTATCACCGGGCACCACCTCACAGTCACTGGTCAAGCCTCAGGCTTCTCCTAGTTGAGTGTCTTTGTCCTTCCTTTATTTTTATGACCTTGAGAGTTTTCTCTTTTTCTTTTTAATGTGTAAGGATGTTTTTCCTGCGTGTGTGTCTGTGCCCACAGAAGCCAGAAGAAGGCATCAGACCCCCTGGGATTGGAGTTACAGATGGTTGTGAGCTGCCATATTGGTGCTGGGAGTTAAACCCAGATCCTCTGGAAAAGCAGCCAAGGCTTATAACCACTGAGCCATCTCTCCACTCCTGACCTTGACAGTTTTAAGGAGGCATTCCTCAAATATTTGGCTTTTGTTGTTTGCTTGTCTCAAAGGTGTCCATGAATGTGTTTTTTAAAACATGTACCACTGTATACATTAATGGGACTCACACTGATGTTTCAACATATACTACAGTGTAAAATCAAATCTACACCCTCTCTCTAGCTGCCTTCTGACTCCTCTACACTTTTCCTAACCTCTTGTCACCTCTATTCTACAACTAGGTTCAGGGTTTTAGCTATTTATGTTTTAGCTACACAGACATGTACAGACATCATATGAAGACACCAGACATCATACACAGACAGATACAGACATCATACACAGACAGATACAGACATCATATACACACAGATACAGACATCATACACAGCAGATAGATATAATATACAGACAGATACAGATACCATACACAGACATCATACACAGACAGATACAGACATCATATACAAACATCATACACAGATAGAAACAGATATCATACACAGACATATACAGATATCATATACAGTCATTATACACAGACAGATAGATACATACACCATGCACAGATAGATACAGATATCATACACAGACAGATACAGACATCATATACAGACATTATACACAGACAGATACAGGCATCATATACAGACATCATACACAGATAGATACAGACATCATACACAGACATTATACACAGACAGATAGATACAGACACCATACACAGACAGATACAGACAAGGATAACATGGTCCTTGTTTTTCTGGGTCTGAGTCATTTCACTTAACATGATGTCCTCTAGTTCCATCCATATTGCTGCAAATGCCAATTTTTAATGGCTGAATAGTATCTCAGTGTGTGTGTGTGTGTGTGTGAGTGTGTGTGTGTGTGTGTGTGTGTGTGTGTGTGAGAGAGAGAGAGAGAGAGAGAGAGAGAGAGAGAGAGAGAGAGAGAGAGAGAGAGAGAAACATCTTCTTTATCCTCTCACACACACTCATTTCTGGGTCTCTAGAATGATCCCATATTGTGAATAACCCTGCAATAAACATGTACATGCAAGGAATTCTCTGTTGTGCTACTTCATTTCCTTGGTGTACGTACCCAGGAGGAATTCTGTAGATGGGTTGCAGATCGTCGCTCCACTGGGTTTTATCTGAAATACCCATCTTGATTAATCTGAGATTTGGGAAGGAAGAACACAGAGGCAAAATGCCATTTATTTCACACTGTTTGAAGGGTGCACACTGATGATATTGACTCCCCACTGCTGATGGTGACCTTGGACCCTGGTGAGGTAGTATGTTCCAGTCACTCTCCAGGGAAGTCATTCTGCACAGCTCACAGGGCAGGAGTGAGTCTTCATTATCCACCTCACTGAGGGCAGAGTATCTACATAAGTTTTTGGACTTCTGCATCAATGGCTTGCTTATGTTGTTATGGGCTCATTAATACTTTGGGTCATGATCTAATACTATTTAACTTACTTTGTTTGACTTATCCCACTGTAAGTTATGGAGAGCTCTTTCAGTTTCGACATACATTGATTTGTGTGAACCTGCCACTGAGGGATGTGTGTGTGTGTGTGTGTGTGTGTGTGTGTGTGTGTGTGTGTGCATTTCCTTGCTTTCTTGCACCACACAATGCTCTAAGTGCCTCTCGAATATTTTCTACCTAATCCCTGGAGTCAGCCATTTCTCTAAGGAACCTAATCCTGCATTAGTTTTCATCATGAACTCTCATTTGTTTTGCTTCTTTTATTAAGTAAGAAACTAAGCCATATTCATTGTGGAATTTTTTTGCGAGTATGTGGAGGAATAAAGATGAAAATATTCCTCATAACTCGAGGCAGAGAAAGCTACCATTGACACCTTGGAGTATTTTCCCAAGTTCCTTCTGCCAGATTCTCTCTCTCTCTCTCTCTCTCTCTCTCTCTCTCTCTCTCTCTCTCCCTCTTATTTTATGTGTATGAGTGTTTTGCCTGCATGTATGTAAGTGCATTGCATGTGTGCCTTGGTGCCTACAGAGGCCAGAACAGGACACTGGATCCCCCGGAACTGGATCCCCAGAACTGGAGTTGCAATGGTGGTGAGCTGCCATGTCCTGTTTGGAACTGAACCCAGATCCTCTGCAAGAGCAACACATGCTCCTAACCACTGAGCCATCTCTCCAGCCCCTACTTACTGGCTCTTGAGAAGTCCTGTCCATGTTTTCCTACTTCATCTCTGCCAGACCTAAGTGCATCCCCAGAGATGATGAGACATCCAGCCTTCTGCCCTATAGCTGTGGCTGGAGAAGAGAAGTCATGTGGACCTTTCTGTTCTGTGGTTCTTTTGGACTCTTCCCTCATAGGCTGGAGAGGCCAAGAGTCAGAAAGTATCCATCAGACTCTGAAGAGGTGGACACTCCTCCTTGTGAAGCACAGCTGACCTGACTTTCCTGGTACTAGATCAGAGTCTTGGGCTCAAGTGATGACTCTACTCTCTGGCACAGAACAGACGGCATGCCTAGGTGTAGGCCCCTGTGTCTGTGCTCGGCAGTCAGAGGGCTATTACCTGAAGCATCTAGTCAGTCCTGAAGAGCCTCCTCATTCCTGGACATCCCAGAAATCATTTCCTCCAACAGTGAGACTGTGGGCTGGGGGTGAGCAGGACAGGAAACTGGCACAACTGTCACCCTTGGCTCTGGAACCTGCAAAGGGAGGAAGAGACCACAAACATACAGCGTTATCAGCAGAGTCAATGGCGGACATCCCGGGGACTAGGGTCAGTCTTCACCATGCTGTGGGGGTCCGGGGGGTCAAGTGATTCCTGGGGTCTAGCTAGATGCGCCCGCCAACGTTTGTGACTGGGCTGCTGGACTCGGGGATGCCAGTGACTCTGGAGAAGCATTGGGCCACTTCCTGGTTAGATCTTCACTAGGCATTCGTGATGAAATTACTTTACTAGTCGTCTCTCCTAGGACGATGCTTCCTGTGTCCCCCAAGCTGGGTCTTGTGACCCCACAGCCCACGGCTACCCTGCTTTCCTGTCTCAGAATCCACTATATCATTCAATTGACCAGCCCACTCATCCGGACCTAGGAGCATAGAGAATAAGCTGTCTCAGACCTTAGTGTAGGCTCTAGCACACAGGAAAGAGATTTGTGTTTATGGAATGAAAGAATTTAGGTAGACTGGAATAATCTTTCCAGCTTGGTATTGTAAAAGAGATAAACGTGGAGCCAATATGATTTGGGGTAAATTGCCTAATCTCTCTGAGTCCCAGTTTCACTTCCTTCAAAGTAAATACAATAACAGTTTTCCCTCACTTCCAAGGATTAAATGAGATTGTCTACGTATGTTAAATAAGATATTGTATGCACTATGGCTCTCTAGCACTGTTTGAATGTTCCCTATGTTCTGGCATTGTATTGGGCTGCACGTGATGTGTTTAAACTGATCAATACAGTAGGCACTTAAAAAATATTGGTTTCCCTCCCCCAGAACTAATTTAAGGCTTATTTGTTGAAAAGATGGGTGGCTGGATGAATGCTAGATGATGGATGGGTGGTGGATGGATAATGAGTGGACAATGGATAGATGAAGGCTGGAGGGAGCATCCTTCCAGTAGTGGGGGGATAGAGTAAGTGTGAAGATCCCACTGGAGGGCAGAAGGTTGCACACTTTGGGATAACAACTATCTTGGACTTCAGAGAGCTCCTGGGTATGAAGGTTTAGCTTTAATTATCTCAGCATAGTGTTAAATGCCATTTTATTTTAGTTCATAATTAACACTAATGAGATGAGCTGATCACAAGCCGCACACGTCTTGGGAAAGAGAAAAACAGCATCCGAGCTCAGTGGTTTCCGCTTTTGCCCACCCCACCCCGCGTGCTATGTTCAATTAAAAGTTTCGAGAAAATATTGCAACTATGCTCCTTGTCTTTGTGTTAATGAAGCATATTAATTTGAGTGTGATGAATACAATATTCCACTGACTTTTTATTCCCTTATCTACAAAAGTTTAAAATAATGGGCCAATTAAATCAGGGGAGAAGAATGCAGGGTTTGCCCAGGGCTCCAATTCAGCAACCCAACAACCTAAGGAACAAAAATTCGAGGTTGCATCTGAGCCTGATTCCACCACAGCTGACAGGCACTAACTCATATGGACAGATGTGGACCAGGACAAAATATGTACTGTGTCCCAGATGAAGAAACTGGTTCTAGGCCACCCTACAGTGTTGTTTTCTCTCAATAGTGATTAGATGGATACATGGATGGATGGAGAGGTAAACCAGATGATGTGCCAAACTCCCATTTTTCCCAAAGTAGTAAATGAAGTATCTATGTATCTATGTGACTTCCAAAATGAGGAAGTTAGAGGCAGAGTATACAGGTGAGGGTCAGTTCCCTGACTCTAGATGTTAGAGGCAGTGTTTTCAAGTCCAGGCTAGTTCTCCAGCTCTTTACTCTAGGGCAATATCTATTTGTTATAGAACCAGTCTGAGCTTAGCTACTGCCCACGAGATCTCCCCTCTCTGAAGTAGAGGACTTCTGAATGCAACTGACTTCTGGAGAGGCTGAGCCTCCCCTTCCACACATTGCATCGGAAGCAGGTGTCTTAGAGCAGATCTGTGAACCTGGCACGTAGCCCAGGTATATCTCCCTAATGACCTCTGGAGGGCTTCCCACTTCCACGTGTCCCTGTTATCACCAACTCGGCCTTGCCACTGTGACATTTGAAGCAATTTGTATTGCATACTATCTAATTTCTGTGTGGCCTGCTTCCCTACACTCTGTTCTCTGCCTTGTGGACATTCTAAACACACACACACACACACACAGAGAGAGAGAGAGAGAGAGAGAGAGAGAGAGAGAGAGAGAGAGAGAGAGAGAGAGAGAGAGAGAGAGAGGCTACAAACCCATTTTCTTGGTCTAAAAATAAAAATCCTGTGTATGGTCCATGGTGCTCTGTACATCTGTCCTGCTCGCAAAAGCCCTCCCAGCTCTATCTGTTGCCATGGCTCCTCTGTCTCCATCCACTCCTAACTCCTAACTCCATCCACCTTTCCAACTTCAGCCCCCAGCTTCCTCAGGGCCTTTACACACACGCTTTTGGTTGAATGTCCTTGCTTCCCCCCTCATCTAGTTAATGTTTATCTACCAGCCACTCTTAACTCAAAACATCACGTCAAGGAAGGCATCTGGAATTAAACTCCTGACACCAAGTCCAGCCAGCCTGTGTTTGTCTCGGGGTTTATATTGCCACCCCTCTGAGTAGCTTTCCTTCACAGAATTGTCACAGAGCTGTGCTATTACTTGAGTCATGGATGTCTCCCACACTGGGCCATTGCAGTCAACCATCTATCTCTGGTGCTCAACACAGAGACTGGTTCATAAAAGATGCTCAGGACATAGGCACTGCAGGGATGGACTGATCAATTAGTTAATGCTTTGCTCTTAGGCCAGAGAGATGACTTGGCGGTTTAGAGCACTCTTCGTTCTTCCAGAGGACCAGAGTTTGGTTCCCAGCACCTACCTACATAAGGCAGCTTAAGACCACCAGCAATTTCAGCTCTTATGTATTGGACAACTTCCTCTAGCCTCCACAGACACCTATACACATAAATTTTAACAATAAATTTGGTTTTAAAGAGAGCTCTGCACTAATTACTGCACTATACTATACCGCTTTCAGTTTTGGACTTCATCCCTGAAGTGCTTACTTTGTGTTAGACTTTATGTTGGGGACTTAAACACCTTCGATCTATCTTGCTCTCAATCAGCTGGCTGTGTAACAAGAGTCACATGACTACTCGCCAACAGAACAGTGTGTCAGGTCTTCCAATGGGCATAAGCATGGGGCTTGCTGGAAGCAAGAGGAAACCTCCTATGCCTCCCTGGGAGGCTTCACAAAGAACAGAGCCCTTACGCTGAGCCTGAAAGGAAAAGGTGGCCGAGAAAATCCAGGCAGACTCAGCGTTTCAGCTGACAGACCCCATGCTGGAAACTTGGAAGGCAGGGACCAATTTTGGAAGAAAAGCAGCCAGGGTGACGACCAAGCCCAGCCTGGGGGGGGGGGCTGGGGAAGGAAGGCAGGGAGGTGCCTTGCACCAAGAACCAAGAACTGTCAGCAGCAGCTAAAGATGGCAGCCACAGAGACTGGGTAGAAGGGCCTGGCTGTGAGATCTCAAATTTGAGGAGTTCCCTCTGGAGACATTGCAGAGAAGAGTGTTCACATTTCAAGTGGGGGGACTCCAGCTCTAGGGAGACCAAGGTGGCCTCACACCTCTTCCCACCCAGAACCTAAACTGTCTTTTTCTTAGGGGGCTCAGCGTGGCTGACCTTGCTCATTCATTGCAGGGAGAATTCATTTCAGGGTGGGAAATTTTTTAAAAAGTACAAGATTAAGCAGTGTAATCAGCTGCTGCTGAGAATTGGAAATGCAATAAATAATAATAGCGTTGAGAGCTGTTTTTAATAACTCACCAGTGTAATTTAGCCTCTGCTTCTTGGAGCATATGTAAAATATGTCAGAATGGGTGTACTGGCAAATGCCTCATTGCCAGCCTCTGAAGACAAATGTCTTCCCAGGAGGGAGGGGGATGGAGGAGAACTTGGAGGACCGCTGAAAATGAGATGCAGGAAGGCAGGCATTGTTCATGTGGACTCTGCTAATCCCACACTGTGACCTTTTGCCCAGGTGACAGGTCTTGATGGGTTGTCTTCAAAGGTGGACAGGTTAACAGCAATAACACTAGAGGACGGGACTTCTATTCTAATCGGAGGGAAAATGAGTTGTTTTCGGGTCACCATTTGCATGCCATTGGTGTTCTGATTAACAGTCATCCTGGTTTGTCTAGTACAGCAGGTCCCTAGGGAATGGAGTACCGTGGCAGTATTTGCCTGACTTCCTTGCGTTACTCAATACTTCTGCAACCACTGAGATCTGTTGTTCCAAGTGTTTGGTGAATTCTAACTACCAGCAATCCCTGTGGACTGCCCCACTCACTGGGGTCCAGATTGTCATAATGGAGCTAGGAGTCTTCAGCTCTTAGGAAGACAACTCGACACCCTTGAAATGAACTGATCATTGTCAGACAATGATCTGACTTCAGTCTGGCTGCCTGACTCCCCCACGAGGTGAGGACATTGACTGTGACACCCGGTACTGATAGTCACCTGTCACTCCATCCCCATCCCAATACTGTGATGTTGCTTATCGGGGACTCCATCCTTCAGATGAGGAGACTGGAGCTTGGGTATTTTCTCAGGCAAGAGCTAGAATGTAATTGTCTTTGGGGCCTGACTGCAGTTCCATCTGACTTTCAGAGCCTATGTCATCAAGCTGTGCAACCCTCTCCTGCCAATTTGTACAGTTAGGGGGAGATGCCAGAAGCCATGTGTGTAGTTCTCAGCAATCGAGATAGAAACTGGCAAATGACCCTTTAACCGAAGGACATGGTTTCTCTTCAACATCTGCGTCTTTGTCAAGGTTTAATTAGTGTCCTGTCACTGGCCATCCTTGTCTGGGCCACTCTGTGCTCCTTCAAAGCCTCAGGTTTGCGATGTACGAAGTGCATTTTACTAGTTGAAGTGTACATTAGGTAAATGGCTTTGGAGGGTTAATTGGCAATAGCTGGTGAATGAGAAAACACACCTGTGAGGCAGTCATCCTCGTGGGTGTGCTCTGGAAGGCAACTTCTCCCACCTCTGTACATGTTTGGGGGCCAATATTCTTTGTTGTGCTGCGGGGCTGCTGTGTGCATCTGGGAACTGCAGCATCTCTGGCAATTTCTTCCTATGAAGCAAAAAATGAGGGAGGAGGAGGAAATGTGAGAGGAAAGGAGACAGAGGAGAGGCCCCAAGTTAATTAGCTTAAGCCGGAATGTAAGGCTGGGTTACACATGTGTGCATTGTCTTGGAATTTCTGCTGAAATTCTGACAGAGCCCAGAGCCCAGAGCCCTCCTGAGAAAGCAGAGGAGGAAATATGGAAACAAGCCAGTGAGTATCCAAACACCATTACTCGCTGGTTACTTCAACTGACAATGGCCAAATTTTGCTCAGACTAACACAATGACGAGCCACTGATGAACCACACAAATGCTGGCCCTCGCTGATGGTTGTGTTCAGTGCCTTTTCACTGTCGGTGGAAGCAGAACTCTGCTCTCTGGCCTGTTTTAATCCAGAACCCACAGCTCTGCTCCTGGGCCTGGAGCCAAGGAAGGAGAGGCAAACGTTGAAGAGATTAAAAAGGGAGATGTGTTACAGGCTCCAAGTTTGGAGAACTGGTTCCTGACCATTCATTCCAAAGGACAGGGGACCCTGAAAACAAGGCCCAGGCTTCTTCCAATTTGACTTCCCTGATAGCTGCAATGAGATTTCCCCCAGTATTTTTTTAAATTGCAAGGGGAGAAACCAGCAGGCTTCTCTACAGTGGTCCCCCTTCCCTCTCCTGGGTCTCCATGGAGCCAATTATCAAACAAGAAGATCCTAGTTGAGAACTGGCTCCCGAGGAAATGGGAATGGAGGGTGGGAGTAGGGTTATGGGAGAACAGGTGGGGCATGATGGGGGTGGAAAGTCAGCCCAGCCAGACCCAGGGAAAGCTGCCTAAAGCAAGGCACCTCCTCCCAGAGACAAGATTATGAAAGAGAACTGCTAGCTGGGCGCAGTCTGTCTAACATTGCACTGTTACATTGACACTAGCGAGATCCCCCTTGATTGCTGCAATAATTAAGACAACAGAGGAAAGCTGAATGGAGTCAAGCACGCTGCCTGCTGCATGGGAGCCAGGCACAGGTAGCTTCCCTCCCTTGCCCTTGCTGTCTTTTCTCTGCAACAGGTCATGTTGTGTCCTATCTGAAAACTTGATTAGGAATCATGGCACAGTATGTTCTTAACAAGGATTTGTTGAAAAGCAGAAATATACAAAGAGTTTAAAAGAGATAAGCAGTAATAACTCCTAATGGGATTTTCTGATGTTGTTGACCTTCTGATATATGTAAGGCTTTTCTCCTGGTCTATTCACAGTGTAAAAGATGCACACATAACTTAGGGAGACAGAGACCAACTGAGCTAGGAAAGAATAAGGGAGGAGGGAAAAGGAGGTAGGAAAAAAGGTAGACATCATTACTATATTATTGTACGATTACAATCATCATTAGAAAACTAATTTAAACAAGCCCAGACTGTGCCCCCAAAAGGGCACCAAGCAAGGAGCTAGGCTCAAGAACACAGAAACAATTTTCTCATTTTGACTGGTGATGGGAATAATAATTATTTTTTTCTCTGAACCATTACCATTTTGCAGTTAAATAATTTGCTTTCAGGTCAGATCAGGGGCTCTTTGGTGGTGCTCTGAGGAATTCTTTCATTTCTTTCGCACCTTTTAAAGAAAAGAAAACTCCAGGTGCAATTATTGGCATTATATTTATACCAACTGCAACAGAACATTCCAGAAAATGAGGTTCCTACCAAATTAGTTTATCCAAATGAAATTTAGACAGTGCCTTAGCAGGGAGCATCAACTGAACAGTTTGTCTCAGCGGCCCAAGAGCTGGAGAACCACTCAGAGAAGTCGCATGCTAGCAGCAAGCCTCGTTGAGTCAAGAGCATATAGGTGGAGTATTGCATGTGTTTTCAGTTACCCAAATGGATGGCTCCCTCCTGTGGGTCACTGATCCACAGGGTCCCTACATTAGCTTCAGATTACACAGCAGCGAGCTAGCTGGGGGATGCAGATGTAACTAGCTAAAATAGAATTTGATTTCACGACTGCTTGGGGTAGACACTCAGGCAGAGTTTAAGCAACAAATTATTCTCAGCTGAGAACATCTGCCTGGAAGGAAGAGTTGTGGCTGAAGAACAGAAATTCAACAACCCAGAGATTTCCAGAAGTCTGAAATAGACCCGTTACATTCCCCAGATCAAAACCTGTCAACTATACAACTATGACTTGTCGATTCTGTTTGACAGATGAGAAAGCTTAGGGACCAAAAAGGAGGTGAGTGAATATGCAATTCAGTCAGTCTGGCATCCTCTTTGCTCCATGCTAGTCACTGTGTGCCCAGGAGTGTGCCAAGTACCCCGTGGTACTGCCTTGCTTCGGTATTGCAATGGTCTTATGA
Source organism: Peromyscus leucopus (assembly GCF_004664715.2). Taxonomy (NCBI): domain Eukaryota; kingdom Metazoa; phylum Chordata; class Mammalia; order Rodentia; family Cricetidae; genus Peromyscus; species Peromyscus leucopus. The sequence continues at coordinate 4,532,755 of NC_051086.1, forward strand.
TATAAGAGTTACTACCGGGCGGTGGTGGCGCACGCCTTTAATCCCAGCACTCGGGAGGCAGAGGCAGGCGGATCTCTGTGAGTTCGAGGCCAGCCTGGTCTACCAAGTGAGTTTCAGGAAAGGCACAAAGCTACACAAAGAAACCCTGTCTCGAAAAACCAAAAAAAAAAAAAAAAAAAAAAAGAGTTACTGTCCATACGTAAGGACACTGGATCTGAAAGTTTAAGTGAAGGCTGAGGTTACAGCTCAATGGTACAGTGCACACCCAGACTATGTAAGGCCAGATGATTGATCCATCGCATGGAAATGAGAAAGAGAAGAGATTAAAGCAACTTGACTCAGGTCACCCATCTGCAAGGAGACAGAGTTAAAATTCAAACCCAGGGGCTCTATGATTATTTGGCAGAAATTCACTACTTATAAGGATGGGCATCTTGGTTCCCAGGATTCCTGAGAGACCTCACAAAACACAGCAGGACTTTCATGTCAGAGTGTGAGACCCATATTGGAACCCGGTCTTTTGAGGTATCAGAGTCAGAAAAAAGTCAGAAGCCTAGTACCTACAACCCATCGTCACCCAGCGAGCTTCTCTCACAGGATCAAGCCTTTGTTTCTTATAGCATATGCCTGCTAGTGTCGGACTGAAGAAAGCCAGCAATTGAAAATTCCTGGCCAAAAATAGTAATTTGGGATAAATTAGTGAAAAAATTGTCAAGTTCTGTGCATGCTTAGATCGCCAATGTAAACAGATTTACATTATAAAATCCACTGGAAATAAGAAATAGCAAGTTGCAAAATGAATTTCACAAATGGCCCAATAAGAGCAAAATTTTCTCATCAAGTGAAAGGTAGGAGTTTAAAGTGGGGACGTGGGTAGGGGAAGCTCTGTACAGTCACACAGGTGGATGAGACTGCTATGGGAGAAGCATTTCCCAAAGTCAGTGAGTCATGACATCCTCACAAATGCCAAGCCACAGACACAACTTTTATCAGCTGGATGTCTAGGGATGCTGCAGTCTTGGACTCAAGTGGGTGGAGCCCCATCCAGGGGACCTGAAATTCCCTCTGTTCTTCCTGGGGTTGAGGAAGAGTTCTGTGTGCACCTTGCAGTTTCTTGGAAGTAATAGTTTGATGTTCTGCTGTCTCTAAAATTTAGAATTATGAGACAATCAGAAGGGAACTTTGCCTCTGAGTCCTTGGAAGTCTTTAAACTCTTACACGACGACAGCAGAGCAGACCGTGGAGCCACCATGTCCCCTTGCACCATTCATTCACAGAGGACGGTGGCAAGCCATTAACTCTGGTTTCCTGCATCTCATAGATACCAAAAAAAAAAAAAAAAAAAAAAAAAAAAAAATCTGGCGGTAGAATGAAGTGGAAATGTGTGTGATGTCAAATAGGGAAATAAGTGAAAGTGGGGGTGTGGCAGAATCCCAAGAGAGACGGTGAGATGGAGCTGTCTGCTCAGAGCTCTCATCTAAGCACGCACGCATGAGTCTGCAAAGATGAAGGCAGAGGCAAGAGGGTCCAGAGCAGCGTGGTCCTGGGGACTGAGAGTTGCTAGAAAGGAAGCAACAAATAGAAGGAAAGGGACAGGTGAGGACAAGGCTCAGGCTAGAGAAGCCAGAACAAAGGGCTGGTTTACAGGAAACTTGAGGGTCTCACATGCCCATTGTCATGTCACATGTCTGGATACCCCAATCCTTGTGGGGTCACAGGCACTCTCCCTCAGAGGGTAAAAAACATGCTTAAATAAGAAAAGTCTGCACAGGTGGATTGGTCCAATTTCCATCCAGATCAGTGGGATCTGGAAGGGGATTGTGGCGTCTTGTAAACCAGAAGCAATGAGAAGAAATGCTCATTTACAACACTTGCTGTTTCTGAGGTATCAACGTTTCTACCATGCCAATGGCTGCTCTTTTAATTTAGGAAAAAATAGCTTTATAAGATAATACAAGACAACTCTAGGTACTTTCATTTGGACATGGTTTGGCTCCCAGGCATTCATGTATTGAAGGCTTGGTCCCCAGAAGGACAATGTTGAGGCAGTGGAACCTTTAACAGTTGGGGTCTAGGAGGCAGTAATTAGGTCACTTGGGGCTCCCCCCACCGAAGTGAATTAATGCTGCCTGAAGAGCATGAGTCAGCTCTGGCCATAAAGGGTTCTGAAACAACTTATTGTATCACCGGCAAACCTGGCTGTCCAGTCTCTTGCCCCAGGTCCACACACGCTCCCACCATCACAATGCTGTCTCCTCTGGTTCCCTCACCAGAGTCAAACATGCAAATGACAAGAATTGTGAGCTAAATAAGCTTTTTATTTATAAAATGCCCCACTTGTTTTGTTAGAGCAACAGAAAACTGAGTATTACTCCAGGATACCATTGTCCAGACACCAGTGAGGTTGAACACAGACACGTAAAACTCAGACATGTAGACTATTCCCCCTTTTAAAATAAGAAGAGAGCTGGGTGGTGGTGGCACACACCTTTAATCCTGGCACTTTGGAGGCAGAGGCAGGTGATGGATCTCTGTGAGCTCAAGGCTGGCCTGGTTTACAGAGCTAGTTCTAGGACAACCAGGACTACACAGAGAAACCCTGTCTCAAAGAAAGGGAAGGGGGAGAGATTGATGCTCACACTTAGTCATTACTATTATTTTAAATAATATATGTGAGAAAATAAGATATGTGAGAAAATAAAATAAGATATGTGAGAAAAACTTCAATAATGGGTCACCCTTTAATCCAGTCCCTTAATTCTGTACAGAGGCAACCAAATTCACCAATGATCATTATATCCATCTAGAAATATTTTATGTGTATATTAGGAGATGTATATCTGTTTTCAACATTAAAATGGTAATGTGAAAACAAACTTATTTTTCCATGTAATGATATATTTTTAGAGCCCACACCGAAAGATACATGGGTATGCCATATTGTTATAATGGCTACATGGTATTCTTTTTCCTCATGCCCTATAGTGATAAGCACGGAAAATTTTTCAGTCCTTTTTTTTTTCTATAACCAGGTGAACAAAGAATATGTCTGTCCATATTGGTGCATGTAGGTATTCATCCCTACAAGTAAAATCTCTGGATGAAAGAAACATATTCAGTTTTATTTAAATATTTGCATTTCTGCTGACAATCCAAGACAGTCCCCTTCCTCACACAGTTGCCAACACAGCATGTCTCCAAGATGTGGCCCAGTGTTTCTTAGTGCATCTCTGAGACCCTCATTCTGGTCTCTCGGTGAAGGTCAGGTCAGCTGAGCCACAGAGGAGTCTGGGCCCCCCTGGAGGTGCAGGATTGTGCCAGAGGTCAGGTGTCTGTGAAGTCTCCAGTCTTCCCCCTTCAGTGGGCTGGATACTTTCCCCCAGCAAGCTTACTGCTGGCATTCTGTGTAAGAGACTGAAGTCTGAACAGAACCTGAACGTTTAGAACAGCATCACTCCTTTGCTTCCCTGTATTTTACCTCTGGATGGGCTCTTTCCCTGCAGCCCTGGGATCACGTGCTCAGCTTGACCACCACCTTAACTCCTGACACTGTTAGGAGACTGCCAGGACACAGACATGGTGGGTGTGCCCACTTTATGGTAACTTTCTTGGTGATCGTCTCCATAATGTCAACGTTAGAATCGCCTGTATTCTAGAACCAGTTTGTCTGATTTTTCACTGGAAAAGTAAAGACAAATTGTTTGGGGAGGGTGGGGGAGCTTTCAACTCTGGGTCTGGGATCTGAAGCAATCAGTGTCTTTGTCTTTAAAACAGTGTACACTGGCACAGAAACCCCTGAATCCTTCGGAGAATATTCCATGAGGTGTTGCCAATTGATGTTTCTCTCTGCTAGCAGATGTTTAGGAGCTGGTTAAACCTTAGGAGAAATTACCTTAAGAAACCGGGAAATAAAAGCAAAGATTACCAAGAAACATAGAGATTGCAAGGTAGGAGGAGAGAGGTGGAGGGGGAGTGGAAAGGAGGGAGGGAGAAAGTGAGAGGAAGCGAGGCTGGTGGAAATAACCGTGCACTTGGAACAGCAGGAAAGAAGCGCGGTTTTCCAGCTTTAAATGCCTGTCTGGGTCCTGCCTGCCCCCCTGGGATCAGAGATGTTGACAGAGGGCGAGTCGGAAGGGCTCCAGACCTTGGGGATAGTGGTGGTCGTGTGTTCCTCTCTGAAACTATTGCACTACCTCGGGCTGATTGACTTGTCGGACGGTAAGCGAGCCCTGGAGCTTCCCCGTTTTATACGAATGTGTTTTCCGGCTTTCGATTGCTGTAAAAGTAGTTCAGAAGAGTAGCGCTGAGTCCTAGAGGATTTGATGGCGCCGCGTGCACCAGCCTTCCCTCTGCGGTCCTGGCGCTGTCCGTGGTGCTGAACTGTGCCGCGCCCCGGAGCGCATGTGAGTCCCGGCTTGCTTGCTGAGTGAAATGAGCAAAGTGCATACTTCTCCAGGAAGGTGTCTGATAAATATGCACATTTTGGTAGGAGCCAGAGACTTTTAAAAGTCATTATGATGTTGATTAACTTTCAGTAGCTGAAAAGATTATAGGGAGGTAAAATGCTAATCACAGCCCAACAATGAGAAAACATTTAACAAACGCTGGCTCCTTTCCCTAACACTCAACCTTCATAAAGACCCTCGTTCTAAAACCACTTTATCAGCTGTGACTTTAATTCCAGTTCTTAATGAGAATGTAGCTATAAATCCAGGTCACCAGCATTGTTTATGATTGCAAAATTAGTAGTGGTTTGGAGCATTTGAGTTCCTCTCTTCTGGTTATAGTAAAATATATAATAGGTAGTTTTTCAAACTGCAGTCTCTTGCATTGCTCTGCAGAACACAAGAACTTGCTCATATGTGACCATTTGAGTAATGACAAGGAAGTGAAAGTGTTGATTACCCTGATGCTGCTGGTATGAGTGTGTGTGTGTGTGTGTGTGTGTGTGTTAAAGCTTCAGGCCATTTCCCTTAGAAATTTGCAATTAGTATGCTCTAATCAAAATGTTTTAATGTTGAAGATAATGGAACTTTGAAATATACCTGGAGTTGATTATCATATGCTGTATACATGTGCCAAGTTGTCACATGATGTCTCACAAACTTGTACAATTGAATTAAGAAGTTTTAAAAATAAAAGAATTAAAAGCCACATGAAACAAAGTTAGTAGCAAGTTTTTCAAACTTAAGGGAACTCTACTTATTTTCCTTCCTTTTTGTGAGATGCTGTTCCCAATACAGTTTCTCTGTTTGATTTTTATCACATAAAACTAAGACCCTGGAAAGATCTGAAATTTGAGGAGCAGAGTATTAAACAATGCCAGCCTTCAGCAATCACAGTCCATACATACATACACAAAGTATATGCAAATGTATGCGATACACATTCTCCGATAACTGCATAGCATGGGCAGAAGTTCCCTTCCAACAGGCATTGCACGACTAAATTCTACATAATAACGAGATATGGTTTGTATACCAATAACTAGTTAAAATACCAATCACTTCTTAAGAATCTGGGTCTCCTTTTGATGCTGTTGTTGCTGTTGTTTGGTTTTTCAAGACAGTGTTTCTCTATGTATCCCTGACTGCTCTGGAACTCATTCTGTAGACCAGACTGGCCTCGAACTCACAGAGATCTGCCTGCTGAGTGCTGGGATTAAAGGTGTAACGCCACCGTGCCTGACCTGGGTCTCCTCCATTAGGCTGGATGTGGTGGTACCTGCCTTTGGTCCTAGCACTCTTGAGGCAGATGCAGATGGATCTCTTTGAGTCCAAGGCCAACCTAATCATAAGTTCCAAGCCAGCCAGGGCTGCAGACTGAGACCTTGTCTCAAAGGAAAGAAATCTTTCTGGCATGTTTTAATTTTAGAGCTAATTGTCTTAACTGAGCTTTGCAGATTGCGATGATAGCTAAACTCTGAGTCCCTTATCTCTGCTTCAGCCATTCCAGCCAACTGGACCGTCTGTGTTGGGCCCGTGTGTGGAAGTAATTTTAGCTCTAGCTAAAATGTAGTGAATCGATAGTTTTATAACCCTAATTTCCTGAGATGTTGAAAGCTGATGCACATTTAGAAATATTTTTTTCCTTAAGAAACACATGAAATCTAAAAATCTGTATGAATAGTTCCACATGCGCAAAGAGATGTAGTCTCTTAAGTGTACCCTGTCAAAGACCCAAGCTCAGCTGACCCACCCATAACAGACACAGTATGCTTCTGGTGCTCAACAGATTCCAAGGAAACAGGTTTCAGCCCTGCTCAGAGCTTCAGAGTAGCTACTAACTGACACTGTGAGTGAGTGCATGTGCTGCCCGCTTCCTCATGAGGCTAAGGGTGATGTTGAAACATTCTGTTCTTCCCTTCTTGTATCCAGAAGTATCCATCTACCTCCCCAGCCCACTCGTGCTTCTGAAGATTGTAGCTTTCCTACTTTGCTACCAGGGAGGACGTCAGTCATCCATCTGATGTTATAGAAATGGGGAGGGGGTAAAGTTAAAAAAGTAGGGACATACATTTAGCACTATTGCTAGAAGCCCTACATGAAGGAAAAGAAAGAGTGAGCATTTATTCAGTACCTACAATGCATCAAGAATAGTGTTAAGTGGATTTATATTCACAAGTGAGTGCAACCTGCAGAGTAACACTTTAAGGAAAATAAATAAATAATGCTGGAAAGTAGATGTCATTATTCCTTTTACATAAGAGGGCAGATTGAGAAAAGTTAAATAAAATTTCCGAAGATGCAGCAGTTGCAAGGTGGAAGTGCCTGCCTCTAGAGTTCTACCTTCTGCTTTATACACCATCAGTAAGTAAGCTGGTCCAGATGAGGTCTGCAATCTGTCGTTAAGCCTATAGCACACATGGGCTCATAGGCTAGGGCCCCCACAATAAGGTGTGGAGTGTCATTTTTCATGTGTCTGACATTAGAAGCTCTGTTAACTTCCTGGAGTGAGTACTGTAGAAAGAGCACACCTCCAGGAAAGAGCTCCGGTAGCCACGTGACAGAGTCACTCCAAGGGGAGTGGCACACCTTTGTGGAACTCATCTGTAGTCTCTATCAGGATCTTAGCCTTATTCTTAATATATTCTCTTAGGGGCAATGCTAGAGTGGTGCAGAGATGTGGGGTACAGGGTCAGAACGGCTGAGATGCAGACCTGGGTGTGCTCTACATTATTAGTGAGTTTCAACAAGTCCTTTCTCCTCTCTTTCATTTTCCTCATTTATAAGAAAGAGAAATTAGTACAATCATTCTATTAATTTCCTAGATGCTGTATACCATGTTACTACAAATTAGATGTTTTAAAATAACAGACAAGTACCCTTTCATGGTTCTGGAGGCTAGACGTCCAAAATCAAGGTGATAGCAAACTCTGGAGTCTGCATCTTGGGAAGGATCCTTCTGGCCTCTTCTACCTTATGGCACTCCAGGTGGCCTTTGGCTTCTGGCAGTGTGACCCAATCTCAGCATCCGCCTAGCCTCTTCTCCTCCCTGTGTGTATCTAGCTTCATGTGGTGATTTCCCCTTCTATAAGGACAGCAGTCATGTTGTGTCAGGGCCCACTCTAATAATCTCATTGTAACTTCATTATGTCTGCAAAGACCTTATTTCCAAATAAGGGTTGGAGTTAGAACTTCAATAAGCCTTTTGGGAAGATACAATTCAATTTATAACAATTGGGGGTGTGTAATTCAATTCATAACAGCAGCAGTCATGTTCCTATAGCTGCATAAAGAATTAAATGAAAGACACACTGGGAAAGGTCAACCTTCCTACCTACAGCTGTGCTTCATCATGCTTAATACTTCTTTGACCTGAAAGCATCCCCCCCAAAAGAATATAATATTCATTAGGGGGAGAAAATAATGCATTGTTATACTGTCTCTGGGCAGTATAATTCTTTCCTTTGGAGTTGGTATAGAAGTTTCTCAAGTAAGACTCCTAGAAATACCATTGCCCTGTGAGTTGTCATCACACATACTCAGTTTTCACTGTGGTACCTGCTAATCAACTGAACTCCTCACTGCTTCTACCTAACTGAGGATTAGCAAGTGCTTCAGGGGGTGGGGTAAAGGCAGGTGAGCAGATTCTAGAAGTTCAGAGAGCTTTACAAGTTCATTAGCTGTCTCTCTGTCACATGCTGCTTGGTGGGCCAGCCTCACCAGCAACCTCATCTCTACTAGGTAAGATCACTATTTTCCCAAAGAGTCATGTCTAGCCATACCTATAAGCTCCGCCATAGCAACTTCAGAAGGCATTCACTATTCCACGTCAAGTCACCAACTAAGACAGTGAGGCATACATCAGTGTCTCTCAAACAAGGTCTCTCACCTATAGCCACATCTTACATCTCCTACATCTAAGTTGCTCTGGAGGCTTGCTACATCCACTTGAAAGTGATAAGATTGAATACAGTTCTTAAGAAGCCCACTATCATATGTGTCTGGATTCAACTTATCACCTAATACTTCATAGATTACCCATCCAGTGTTTGACCTGGACATCAGAACAGTTCTGATATACAAAGGCTGCATATTGTTGAAGAGCCAAATTCATAAGTCTAAAAAACATTGAGACTTGAGCTCTCACTTCAAACAGAATGACCATGAAGTAACTACTTCAAGACTTATTTTGAGACTTTGGGTTTCTTCTCTAAATATACATAGCCTTATGCTTAAATTGTGCCTGGAACATGCAAAATATCGCTAATCCACTCAGCGTGCATCTAGGCTATTTCTCTTGGTGAAGTCCTCATGACCTAATATAACAAGGTTTGTAGAAAGCTGAATGATGGCTGCATAAAAAGAACAGATGTGCACCCTGGAATGTCTATCAGTTACCTTAAAAGAAAAAGTTCTTTATAGATGTGATGAAATTAATGGTGTGAGATGAGATTATCCCGGATTACTTGAATGGGTCCCAGATGCCATCACAAATGGCCTGAGAGGCAGCTAGAAATGAGAAACAGACAGGTGAGATGAAGGCAGGGAGACAGAAATGGAGATTGGAGTGATGTGTCAGAAAGCCAAGGTGTGCTGGCAGTCCCCTGTGCCCTAAACTAGAGGAGGTAGAGAATTGGTTTCCTGTGAGCCTCCTCAAAGCTGTGGCCTTGCTAGCTCTTTCATTTCAGCATAAGATGTTGAACTTCTGACCTCTGGTGCTGAGTATAAACTTTCACTACTTTAGCTATCAGCTGGTAAGTAATTTGTTGTGACGACCTTAGGAAAGCAATGCATAAGCCTTTTAAAGCATTTCTTCATTTGCTATAGTAGAATGTGAAATAAAATACACATACCTAAGAGCTCAGAAATGGATAGACCTATTGATCTGGAGCACTAGAAAATAAGGACTCGGGTTGCATCTTCTCAGCAGTAAGGAAAAAAAAGATGAGAAGCAGGCCTGACCACCTCTCAGCACCAACGTGGGGGACTGGAGAGATTTATGTTAGGGGTGAAGGGCAGCAACAAGACAGCACATCTGGGGTGTGCCAAGCAGAACTCCTCATTATAAAAACTTACTCTTTCCCTGGACTGGAGCAATGGCTCGGTGGTTAAAAGCACATACTGAGTTTGGTTCTCAGCACATACACCAGGCAGTTCACAACTGCCTGTACTCCAGCTTCCGGAGATGGAGATCTAGCACCCTCTTCTGGACTCTACTAGCACATACACATACCCACACACAGACACATGCATGTACACATCATTTTTAAATAGTAAAAATACATCTTTTAAAAACTCTTAGTGAACAAAGTAATGCAGATGTATTTCTCCTCTGCACACTCAGCCCAGACTTTCCTCTTTTCTCTTCTTCCTCTTCCTTTTGCTCAGTTTTAGGACTTCTGGAAATGTAGCCATACTTTAAACGATATGTTTAACCCTCGATTGCTTTGTCTGTTTGCTTGAAGCAATGTCTATGACCCAGCTTCTCCAATACATGAGAGACAGGACACCTTCACTTCCTTCTACGCTTCGCATCCTGTCTACCAACTCTAGTCATTACGTTGTCATTTCACATTGTCAGTATTTGAGGCACCCCCAAACACCCCTAGTCTGAGGTAAATAGTAAGCTCTTCCTGCATCTCATTCAGCTTAAGAGCAACCTTGGCTCCTGTTTTGGGTGGTTCCCAGTTCTGTCTGCCAACTTCTCTACTTGTATAAGCAGGAAGCACCCCCCCCCATCTCCTTCACCAGCAGAACTTCCTGTGTTCAGAGTCCTCCCAGCCCCTCACATCTCCAGAGGATATTGAGAGCTGCCCAGGGCCAGGCCTTCTGTCATCCATTCAGCATGAAGTCCCCCAATACGACCAACCTGCTGTCTCTCTGCTTGCCCCCAAGCTCACCCTGCAGCTGAGAATCTCCTAAAACCAGGGCAAATGGCACTGGGTTTGGAGGACCAGCATAGCCAGTACCTCACAGTATACTCTAGCAAACACAATAGAGCCTTGTGAATTTTAATTTTCTGTTGAAGATTGTAAATCCTGAGGGGAAAAAGAGAAAGAAAGTTGCATGCATTGATGGATTGATGGATTGAACCAGACTGACTTTGTTCAAAGGAATAAAAACCATTCAGATCACCTAATTTAAATTCCCCCAATTATATATAGTTGCACAAGCAATACATGAATGAATCTTTTCAGGTTATCCTTACCGTACACAGTGAGATGTCCACTACACCCCTTTGTGTGTCTGTACCCTCTCTGTTTCCAGCCCCAGGATGTATGCGACCTGTATGCCCATCCTACTATGGTCTTCAGGACAGAGTGATATTACAGTACTTGAGTTCAGATGCTAGAAATCACAGGGTAGATAGCTGCTGGCATGGGATCGACACCTGACTTTTACATTAAGAAAAATGGAGATAAATGTAGTAAAGGAAGAGAAAAGGCTACTGTGTAAGTTCATACCATTGGCAGTTACAGAAAAAGAGAAAGAAGAAAAGAAGAGGTGAGAGAGGAAGGAGAGTAGAAATAAAACACAGCAGGGATGAGAGAGACACATGGGTAAAGGTGAGAGAAGAATGGAGAGAGGGTAACAGGAAGGAGAGCTTCCCAGATCTCAAGCAAGCATGTGGCTCTCTGGCTCACTTAATGTTTAGGTAATTCTCTGTAAGTGTCACCCATTTGGAGTTGGCGTAGCCTTCATTCTCCAGGAACTCCACACAGCAAATCAAAGTCGCAGCAGCCTGCCCTGTGCTTGTGTGGTGGCCAGAATACAGTTCCCATCAGACAGACCAGCCCTGTAGCTGAAGCCAAATGGGAATTGCATGAAGGACGATAGCTTCATCCTCAGTGGACGCTGGAGCTGGTCACTTGGGGCTTTCATACATGCAGAGTAATGTGCCCACTTCTTGAGTTAAAGGCAGGATTTGAACCACAAAACTGAATTTTTTTACAGTGTTACCATACAAAGTGAATTTCACCTCTGTGAAACTCATCTTTTATATCTGCAAAATGGATGGTAAGTTATTGTCTCACACGGGTGTCATGAGATGCAATGTGAGAGGGTGTGCCCTGAGCATGGAATAATGGGCACTAAATGTCACCTCTGAATCTGAGCAATGACTATCTCCATAAGATCCCAAGTCATCCAATTGAAGGCAGAAAAAGCAGCTGGCACCTAGCAGAAGAGGGGTGCAAGACAGCAATGCCAAGGCCAGAGGAAAGGGCCTTAGAGGATTTACAAGAGAGAGAATGTGACTGTATTCTAGTAGGTACATTTACTGAGCTTTTCCTGTGTGTCAAGCAATATTTTAAAATACATTATACATTTCATAGAGCGATGCCTTCATATCTTCAGGGGATTGTGTCTGAGACCCCCATGGATATCAAAGCCCTTAGGTACTCAGATCCCTTTTGTAAAATGGTGCTGGGTTCGCACAAAGCCTCCTCACAGCCTCCTGTGCGCTTTGAAGCATCTCTAGATGACTGATAATCTTATACAATGTGAGTGCTATAGAAATAATTATTTCATTGTGTTGCTCAGGGAACAACACTGGGAAACATGTCTGTACATTCTTGGAGCAGATGCTTGCATTTTTTTTCAGATAATCTTGATCTGTGATTGGCTGAACTACGGAGGCCTGTTACCTCATTGGATCCTCGTGACCATAAAGTGAACACCATCACTTCCCACATTTCACACACGAAGCACCAAGAAATGAAGCCACAGGCTTAGGGCCACACAATTGAGGAGGCAGGAAGCTGGGACTCAAACTTAGGGATTGGGTCGCAGAGCTCAGCCTTTCTCAAAAGAAGTACAGTGACAGGTTTAACAAAAACCTAGTCCCCACGTCAGGGCAGGAATGAGATTAAAGTCCCTAAGAAGAATATGACTGAGCTAGAGCTGAGCTGTTGGAGCACCTTGCTGTGGGGACTTCATGTTGGTTTGACATGTACATGTCACTGTCTGTTCTGCTCAATGGCTGTGTTCCTTGAAGGAAACCTGCAAGCCCACTTTATCCTGTAGACAGAGGGAGCAGCTAACTCGGAAGACTCATGAATGCAACCCAACACATAGCAGGTGGTCTTTAAGTGCTGAATGAATGAATGAATGAATGAATGAATGAATGAGCGAGCAAATAACTAGTGAGTGGTTAGACTGTATGGGATTTATCACCAAAACTTTCTTTTATAACTTTGGGTGAATTTGGTCACCAATAAAAGCGCCTATACCCACACCATACACATACCTCTTCATCATATCTACCAGGCTTTTGCTCTCATTCTCCAAAGCCTGAATCCTTAACCCTCTCTACTCCCTCCCTGATATACATCCTAAATATTTACCAAGAGGGCATGTTAGAGACAGAGACTTTCACCTTAGTACCAGCCGCCAGGCACTTTGGCATCACTTTACAACCATAACATGAGCAGGTTGACTTAAATTGGTGTTTTCAGGGTTATGGTCCTCAGATCCCCCTTTAGGGCCACTGTTTAATAAATGGGGAAGGAAAGCCCCATTTCCAACATTCCTCTTTACCCCACCCCTCTCTTTCACATACTGAGCTCCCACGCATGATTTCCTTCCATGAAAGAATTCCTTACCTTTATATGAGCTTGAAAACTAATGAATGAAATGTGAGGTGTGTCCAGCCCTAAGATCTTCATGATCCCATAATTCTCCTTTATTGATGTAAGAAGATGCATGGCATTCTTTGTCTCAAGGTAATCAGAAATAATGTGGCCCAGGGATATAGCATTTCTCCATGGCACCATCACAATTACAAATGCCAGGCAGGATTCTTTTATGGGTACATCCTAGGGTTTATGCAGTGGGCCCAGGTCTTAACCCCTGTAATATAAGTCAGAAACAGACACAAAATGAAGAACTAGTGAGGCAGACTTCTGCTCCCCTGATTTTTATAGTCTAAACAAGTAAAAGAGGAACTGAAAACCCAAAAGGAGACCCTCAAGCTTCCTGTGTGGACAAGGTATGTTTCATAGAATGCTTAAAAAGTATGGAAATTATTCGATGTTACATAAATAACCCTAGAACAAGAATTTAAGAAAAAAACAGATTTAGACTGAGCTCTGCCATCTGTCACGAGTGACTTTCTCCTCTGTGAATGGGGCAATAGGGCCCACCTTCAGTATATTGGAAGATTTAGTTGGAATACATTGTGTGAAACCTTGACTGAATCATAGAGCTGTCTACAAAGTATCCACGAGGACACAAAAAGAAGGATGACTGTCTACAAAGTATCCACGAGGACACAAAAAGGATGACTGTCTACAAAGTATCCACGAGGACACAAAAAGAAGGATGACTGTCTACAAAGTATCCACGAGGACACAAAAAGAAGGATGACTTGCCCACATCACTGTCAAGCTGTCTTCCAGTGGCCATTGTCATCACATGGCCCATGGGCAGCCGGTGGGCACAACCAGACTGGCTCAGCATTGCCAGAGTCTGAGAGACCCCTAGCAGCCAGAGAACCAGTGCCCCCACCTCCCAGTCTCTTCTTCAGCTCCCCAAATTGGCCCCCAGGCACCAGTGTGCAGGGGCGAGGCCCTGGAGGGGGCGCTGGAATGCCACAAGACCTCACTCTCAGGAATTCAATATAGAAAACACATTAAGACCTGTTTACATGGAACTGCTGTTTATAATTATTGTTCCCTATGGGATATTCCCCCACTGCTTCCTCCAATCCTGCTTTAAACTGCTCAACTAATAGAGCTTTCCTGGCTTCCCTGGGGAGGCATTCACAGACGCTAATAGAGCCATAATTCAAAAATTGCTTGATATACATGCCCTCAATTTTCCCCAAGAACCACCTAAGTGAAGATCCCCAAGCATGCAGCTCGCTTATTGGCCAGAGGCAAATAAACATGCCTGGCATTAAATATACAGCCTCCTGTTCTTCCAGGGCCCCACCAAGCCACAACAGTTACCACGCTTTATTCTAAGAGATCCCTCTGCCACCAAGTGCAACTGGGAAGAAGCCAGCTGCTGGATGGAGCCTCCAGAGGCCCCTGGAGTCTGCAGACCTTTCCCAAAACATTTCAGATAGAGCAAGGGGGTCAGACCAAACACCTTCCATGCCCTGGAGAAGCAGGGTCTCTATTCTTTGCAGCTCCAGAGAGAATGACTTCATCTTTCTAATGCATAAAGAAGATGGCAGGAAGAGAAGCACGTCACAATGTTACATCAATACAACACCCCATTGCATAAGCACCACCACCACACACAATTACTAAAATTGTGATCCGCCTTCAGACCCCAGGGTGAAGAGTTACTCTGGTGAGTGCCTGCATCACTTTAGCTTTCTGAGAGCTGTCTTATCAAATGGCAAGATGGAAGTACCACATCACCACCCGGGATCATTGGGGCAGTAAAGGGAGATTCGTAAGCACAAACTCATCTAATTTATCTTTACAGGCAGCTATTCGTAAATATCCTTCTGTCTTTTCTGCTAACATCCGAATGTGGTGGGAATGGACTCTTTTATAGGCTTGTTAACAAATGTGTGAGTGTTGTGCAGTCCTAAACATGCTAAAATTAGATGATTAGGAGAAGTAAATTAGTACCAATTAAAATAAGGTTGACTTCCTCAAAATGAATACATTTAACGAAACTTGCTATCTTGAGAGGAAATTCATATAAATTGAAAATAGCATAGGTTCAAATGACTTTAGAGACCATTCTTGAGACAGGATTCATAACTGATTAATAAACTAAAATGAGAGAGAGAGCCAAACCACACTGCTAAAGTAGAAACCCAGTATCCTCCTGGGCTCTGTGACAGAAGGAAGTGAGGACTCAGAAAATGAAGTCCCTACCCCAGAATTGGGGCTTGGATCCCAGATCCCAGGTTTCCCATCCCACTCCTCTGTCTGCTCACTCACTCCCACTGGTCAGTGCTCTTTGCATTGTTGACATTCTTAGGAACAGGATAGCCGACCTACACATCATTTTATCTTGTTGATGGAGCCAGATTGGCACCTAGGGTGACCCCAAATGTCTACACGGTCTAGCATCCCACCTTTCTTTGCACATAGGAAGACTAGAGGGGTGGGAAAGGAGCCACAACCTACTGCCCACCCTCTGGGTACCATGCTCTGGAAACAAGTACCTGGTTTCTCACATCCATGGCATCCCCTGGAAGGCCCCGATGAATGAGTGTCCTTTACAGATGAGGCAATGTCACTAGTGAAAGCTCATGGAAGCTACATGGCAGTGTGTGACAGGGAGGAGATTCATCATTCCAGTTCTTGGATTCGGCAGCCGGCTCTCTCCATTTTCTCTACCTTTCTTGATGCAAAACACCTGACCCCAAGAAGCTCAATCATCCTGAACTCACACACCGACACAATTGAGCCTCCATTGATGTATAAATGAAATTTCCCTTTGTAAATACATGGGAAACCCTCTTAAGTCCCCCTTCCATGGCTACATTACAGTGGCAGACACTTTTCTATCCGGAGGAAGGATTAGGAGACATACAGGTAGGACCTATAAAGGTCCTAGAGGAAAACAAGAAGTAAAATGCGGGCTCACAGGAAAACACGAAGAAGTAACTTGTTGGTCTTGGGTCTTTCATCCCTGTGGCTTTTGCACACTGCCCTTGCAGGAACCACAGTCAAAAGCACCCCAGCCTACTGAAAAGCAACCCTAGCCGACTGCTGAAGCTCAGACGCCTCAGACAGATCAGGAACAAATGGGAACCTGCCTGTCATCCATCCAGGATGACAGATGCTATTGCTAGAAGATGGGAAGAAGGCTGAAGTGCTCTCAACCAAAGACTTCAATTTATCTTCTGGGCCATTTTAATCGGCAGTCTCATGTCACAGCTGCACACTTTTTCAGGAGTAATTAGAGTGCTAATCTGTAAGGAAGATGTCTATTAAGAATAAATTAATAATAGCTAGTGCATTTTGGCTGGGAGTCTTGAGTGATATGGCCAGCCTATAAAAATTCATGTGTTTTTAATGAGCCTGAGACATGTTTCTCAATGAACCACAGATGGTTTGTTTTTAGTATCCTACCATCCTAGTTGGCTTCTTTGATGCTGGGAAAGGGTTTATTTTGTTTACAGGTTCCAGTCCATCATCGAAAGAGGCCAAGACAGGCACTAAAGCAGAGACTGTGGAGGAGCACTGCTCACTGGCTTGCTTCCTCTGGCTTACTCAGCTACCTTTCTTACATATCCCAGGCCTACCTGCCCAGGGATGGAACTGCTCACAGTGGCCTGGGGCCTCCTGCATCCATGAACAATTAGAAAATGCCTCACAGACATGGCAGAGGCCGATCTGATGGAGGCAATTGTTTTAATTGACCTTCCCTCTTCCCAGGTACATTAAATTGACTAATGCTAACTATAACACCTATATAAAGACATTATGGGCATGTATATTTTAAGTGGTGAAACAGAACTAGAGCAGGTCTTGCTTGGGGAACCAAGCTCTTTCTAATCTTCAAAGTTCACTCCATCATCCTTTGCTCCACAGAGAAGGAATTGGGGTGGTAGTGGCACTCTTGTACAGCACACCAGTGATTCCCCACATCTTCTCCCTGGGCTGATGGAAGCAATAGTACATAAGCCCAACAACTAATAACCAAGCTTTCACAACAGAGGAATTACAAAACAACCCTCATAAAGTTGGTGAATGTAGGGTAGGAAATGCCTTTGATGCCATACTTTCCACTGGGAGAGTCCTTCGAGATTTATTCCCTCTCCCCTTCATACTCAGAAGCATGAAGAGCACGTGAAGTGCTTACAGTATAGGTCTGTTCATAAACTGCAGCAGTGCAGGGCTCCAGAAAGCACCATTCAAATGTGGCCTGGAGCCCTGGAAGTGTGGGACGCAGTGGGATATACCCAGAGACCTGGAAACAGCCCAACGGACAGGGAAGGCGAGCAGGCACCAGATGGAGACAAGAGCTTGTGTGACAGTGTGCAAGTGTCCATCAGGGAGTCAAACTGTAGAAGCAGTCAGTCCAGAGTGGGGGAGGGGAAAGAGGAGTTATGTAGAAAGGTGACATGAGTAGGAAAGACGGAACCTGGAAGTTAAGCAGATCATAAAGGAGCTTGAATGCTGTATTCAAAAGTGTAGCCTTTTCTCTTCTGGCAGTGGGAACCATAGACAGCTTTAAAGTGAAGGCATGATCAGATATCTCCCCCTTAAATGCATCTTATTTCCTTCTGCCCTTAGGCATCTGCACAGAATCCTCCTGCCCCTGTCTCACATGCATGAATTCAGATGCGTGCGCACACGCACACACACACACACACACACACACACACACACACACACACACACACACACACACACACACACACACACACACACGCACACCCTTCCCATCGACTAAGCCCCATTCCTTTGAATTCCATCCCCATCCTCACTTCCTTAGGAAAGCCTCCCCTACATGTCTACACTTCCCCCTGAGCCTGGCCACTCCCACCTCAGTGCCAACACACCCTCCTGCAGTACTTCCCAAAGCTGGAACTCTTCACACTTGGGATCCTCACATCTGGGATCTTCTTCATACCTGGGATCTTCACACCTGGGATTCTTAGGTTCTCTCCCTCATGTACCAAGTCATAGTCTCTGGGGACAAGACTATGCCTGTCATGACTCACCAATGCCTATCAATGGGCCTGGCACTTACTAGGTACTCCACAGTTATCTGCTTTTTATTGGCTCCAAAAGACCCTTCTACATGTTCACATAGGGAGCCTACCTATTGGCAGGGTTCAACCTACAAGCTGGAGGCTGGTACACTACAGGAGTCTTAGGGAGAGATGCCAGGTCCTTGGAATTGACTCTTAAAAAGGTTAACTCCAATGCTGGAGTCAGGAGACATCAAAAAAGACATTTTGAGTCTGTATGGCTGGTGGTAGAGCCTAATGGTCTAATGCATGCAGGAATGCCAACCTTGGGTTGCAACTGTGCCATGGCCATCTTTCTAATCCCCATAGCTCCTGACATGGCACTTGACATTCAGAAGGCACTCCATGAGTGCAGTTGGAGAGTGAACACAAAGCTCTGGGGAGCCTTGGTCTCCAGAGAATCTGCTTCAGCTCACACAGCAGGCCCAGGCAGGGAGCTTCTCCCATGGCCTCGGGACCAACCAGCTTTTACAAATTATCAACATCTCCCCATTAGCTGTTGCAATATTAAATTGTGTGACTGGAAATGAATGAATAATCCCACGGGCAAGTGAGAAAGACCAAGCGGCAGGATTTAATAACAAGTCCTGCCCTCTCTCCAAGCAGAAGGTCTCCCTAATTAAATATTAAAAATCTATCCACATAGCCAGAGCCAAAAAAAAAATTGCTTTTTCAGCAGCGTGGCTGGGAGTCACCGCCTCCAAAGACCCAGGTACTGTGAGAATGACCTCTCGGGGACCAGCCAGGGTACCAAGAACAATTGCAGGGTGAACAGACACTGGCATTGCTCAGGTTGTCCCATCTTGCTATGTTTCATCCTTGTGAGGACTATAAGCCATGAATTACATCACATCCAAAGTCTGTCTGAATAAACTGAGGCTTGGGGTGGGGCAGTGACTACCACAAGGCCACGTGGCATCTAGTGATAATGTTTGCATTTAAATTGTTATTTGTGGTTATGAAATTTATCCAGTGAATGCAGCAGTTAGGAATGTGGACTGCAGCATCAGGCTGTTCTGAGTTTGAGTCCAGCTCTCCTGATTGCTGTGTAGCTTTAGGCAGATCAACCTCAACCCTAAGTCTCAGGTTTTTAATGAGTGGGCGCATATCACTCACAGGGTTTCAGGAGGTGGCATGAGACAGCCACCACTGGAATGTTAGTTACTATAGTGATGAGAATGCCTTCCTATCAATACTTCAACTGCAATCCCCGCTGTCCCAGGAAGTCCTCCTGTGAGTCAAGTTCCCTACTTGGTCCACTGCCGCTAGCCAGGCTGGGTTCTCAAGGCAGAGAAGTATTAGTAGCTGGGTAACACTTACTAACTAAATACCCTATGCCTATGGCACCTCTGCTTATTGTTTCATTTAAGTATCATAAGAGTCGGGAAAAGTGGAGATTAGTCACACCCTTTCCCAGATGTTGAAGTGCTGACTGATAAAGAAACAGGTGGCCTAGGCTACATGAGAGAGGACCTCTAAGCCAGAGGCTCTGCCCTTATTCCCACCCTGCCTTGGAGAAGTGCAGCAGGCTCAGGGATCCATCCCATCCCTTGAGGGTTTCTGTGGGCTGAGGAACTCTGTACATTTGCCTTTGAAGTTCCTAAGCAATGGCTCTTATGGGTCTCTTCATTTTAGAAATCCAAAGTCATGGACAGAAGACTTAGAAAACACACCTAAGCAAGAAAGAAGGTAACAGTCATCTGTAACCCCAATTCTCAGAGATAACCATTCCTACAAGGTGCCTGTATAATATCTTAGCGAGAAGAAATAGAGCAATGCAAGATTTGTGATACAATATGATGCGATAGATACACAGAGAGAGGAGACACGTTTCCTGTTTCACAACATCTGCAAAGCACTGCCCATGTCTCTGAACCTGTTTCCTTGCTTCATACTTTTTTTGAGTTTGCTTCAATAAAAATCACATCTTTTTCTCGTGTTTAATCTTTTCCTTTTAATTACAACTATCAAGACCTGTTTCCCCCTGCAGGGTCATGAGGTAACTAAAGTGAAAATAAAGGAGGAAGTTACTGATCAGCTAGAAAAAAAATTTCTGCAGTCCTGGGAGATGTTTTTCCAGCCTTATAATATTCTCAGTGCCATGAAGCCAGGTCTCCAGCTAAGCCTGAATCAGCCTTTGGCATTCTAAAGAGGAATTATCAAGCCCTTTGGTGTTCTAGCTGAAACCTCAGATATCTCAGATTGTAGCTTTTATTAACTGAGAGGAGGAAATGGATGTTCTTTCCCTTGCCCTCACTTGCAGAGAGCTGGGACCTAGTGGGAGGCCTCGGACCTGTGTGATTCATCGGGGCCCTCTGCTGCAGTGAGCCAGCAAAGGGGGGGGGGGGCAAAGCCCTCAGGCAGAGAGCTAGCCTGGAAAAATCATCTCTATGAAGTGCCAGCCAATGGGGAGGGGCGGTGTAATCCTGGTTCTCCTATGACTGACATCAGACCTCACAGGGTGATTAATATTATAATTCATGGCTCTCAGCTGGCTTCTCACAGCACACATAGACCCACCCTGGTCTTTCTTTGCCTTTGCTAGACTGCAGCTGCTAGACTTTCAACGTGGCTCCTAGGTGCAGGACAAGGTAGAACAGGGCTGTCTTGCTCTCTGGACCTCCTTTTCCTTTAAAACACATCTCACCTCACCCCATTCCTGACACACCAGCTACCTTTCATCTCCTACAGTAAGTCTGTCCCTGCTTCTTAAGTCTATCCACCAACAATGTCCTTCTTTCCTCCTCACCTGGCCTTCCCTATCCTCTACATCAGGGATACTACAGAGTATTTCCACCAGGAAACTGAGACCTCCCTGGGGCAAGAAGCGTTCTTGGGTAGACTCATAGGACATAAGTCAGGGCCACAAGGGACACACATTACTCCTGTTCACATTTGACTGGCTATTGCCAGTCACAGGAACAGGGAGTACATGGAAGAGGGGACCCAGGAGATGATGGTGATGAGCAACAGTGACCACCACACAGTGTCATGTTTTGAAAAATATTATTTTATTCAATAAAACCACCATAGTTCAGAAGTCCCAAATCCATCTTCCCATGGACTTTACCTATTATCCTCTCACGAGAGAGAGAGAGAGAGAGAGAGAGAGAGAGAGAGAGAGAGAGAGGTGTTGTTTTCAACAAAATAATTACAATTCTCAATGCAATTCATACCCATGGCTTAAAAAATGTAGTCAAACAGGGCCAACACAGTGGCTCGGGAGAACTTGGTGCCAAGCCTCCTCATGACCCGAGTTTGATCCCTGAGACCCACACAGTGCAAGAAGAGAAATGACACCCAAAAGTTGTCCTCTGACTTTAATACACACAGCATGGCATGCGGGTACTAGGGTATACACACATACGCACACACAGGAAAATCAATAATAAATCAGAATGAAGGGAAAGACGTGTCTCCACTCCAGCCTCAGAATCCTAAGATGTGGTCTCCATGAAGAAGGACTGTGGAGCTTGAGGCACAGGTGCAGGCTGGGAGCACTAGTGAGTTCTTGTGCTGAGCATGACTTGCCGCTGTCACTTGTACGTAAGGCTTCGTTTTCAAAGATGCTTCTAATCCAAGTTTTCAAAGATGCTTCTAATCCAACTGAAGCTTTATAGTGAGCTTCCTTGAGGCCTAAACGCTAAGAGGCCCTGCTGCCTTCCTGTGAGGCATTCAGAAGGGTTGATAATTTGAAGGCAGAACTCTGGAAAGTTCCCTTAAAGCATCGCACCAGGACCAGAGGTTACTACTACCTACCACTAGGTAGATTAAACAGCTTCAGAGCCCTGTGACCTGCTAATGTATTCACAGCTTCACATGGCTAATTAATCCAGGCTCATCCATCCTCATCAACTACAAAAGGCTTCCAGCCAGCCCTCCCACTTCCTCCCTGGTTGCTCATGTTGTGTGAGCTCTCCCCAGGTCTCAGCCAACTCACAACCCAGCAAAGACATTCAGTAGGAAGCTAAGCCCCAGAGCTTTGCCTCCAAGTGGGGAGGACACTAGAGCAGTACCTTCTAGATGCCAGGTTTTTCTCTGCAAAGGTCCCCTTGACCTTCACAGACCAGAGCCTGAGGTCCCTGTGATCTGTCTGCTGCTGTACCCTCTGAATTTGAGAAGGCAGAAGTAGTTGCTCAAATTCTGCTGAGCTGGGATTCCAGCCTGGCTATATCTAACCACAAAGTTCCTGTCTTTTTCTACTTGCTTATGGCCACCAAGCTGCCGCCCTGCCTTCTGTGACTACCCTATATAAAACAGTGCTCCCAAGACCTGTTTCTCTCTGGTCTTGTAACACAATTTATCTTCATTTGGAGCTCCAATACTACATCTGGGCCTGATGGCCACTGCTTTTATTTCATAATGTCTAGATGACATCTACTAGAGACTTAGAAATTGTTTGGTGAATGGATGAATTAATGATGCCATCCTTTTCAACGCTGAATTGCCATAAAGATGTATCTTAAGTTTCATCTTCTGTGCCAAAGAGTCAATGAATGATCTTGGGCAAATCCAGTTCCCTTCTAGGACCCCAGTTTGCAAATACAGAAAATATAGACATCAGAATAAAAGCATATCTCCACAGTTAGAATGTCCTGTGTCTTAGACACATCAACTGAAGTCAAGGCTGCTTTGATAATCAGAAGAGAGAAACAAAGGCAGAAATTCTAGATGGATGGCAGGAGCGAGGGGTGGGGGAGGGCATGGGAAGTGGAATCTTGGAACTGAGATCTCCCTTCCTGCTATCTGGTCCCCAACTTGTGGAGGCAGATACAACCACAGATGCAGGCAAGTGGACCCAACAGACTCTGGGTGTGGCTCCAAAGCATGTGACCATCGAGTAGCTTTTGAGATTTGTCTCTGCCCTCCACTCGTCACCTGGGATATCTCGGATTCTGTGTCTCCAAATGAAATGGGAATGAAAATACTTAGCTGATAAAAAACGATGACTAGGTAATGATGATATTGAAAAGCTACAGGGGGTTAAATGGAATGTTGTAAACAAAGCACCCAGAATGCTCAGCATATAAATAGCCTCTTTCCTCGCTGAGCCTCAGTTTCCTCCTTGGGTCTTTGATATGTGTGACATAATCTGTTAGAAGCACACATCTAAAGTCATGATCTGAGTCTGTCCAAGACATCCTGAATCTTCTGTGTTGGTAGGGACCCCAAAAAGATGAAATTTGGTAATGTGTCTGGACTGTCACAGACACCTAAAAGTTTCTTGGAAAAACAGAGTGTAGGGCAGAGGAGAGGCGCTGTTGGATAGGGACTGCAGCTTTGCACAGGAAGTGTGAATGAGTCACAGTGAATAACTGCCCCCTGTCCTTCCTGTCGAAGGGGTAATGGGGTGGTAGGGACTGTAGTTTACCAGAGAGTGCATGCTCTGGCCACACTGGGCTGCTGTCCTCTGCTGCCTGTGCTGCCACATGGAAATGGGGACCCAGTATGGACACCATTCCTAGGGAAGCCAACATCCCAATTTTTGCCTGAAATAAATGGTGAAATTCACATTTAAAAGAAGTGCGACAATGATGATACTCTGGAATACTAACTATGATTTGTGAGCTAAACTGTCAAATTACAGGATTAGCCATTCAGTTAACACAACACTCTTAATCTATTTCCTGCCGCACTCCTGTAGCGCTACACACAACACACATTGAGTACTTGCTAAGTACTCCAGTCAGGTTTCGAGGGTGGGAGGGAATGGTGTCAGCTGGTGATGCACTCTAATAGAGACAGGTTTTCATGCAGCTTGCTTCCAAAGCTGTTGCAGAGGACCCCTATAGGTTTGTGGGGAGTCACCCTTGAAGGTAAACAGGATCTCAGTGTAGACCTTTCTATACTAGGGTGAATTTGGGCTTTGCCTGAAGTTACCTCAGTAGGCAAGTAGTGGGTGTGGTATTGAACCTCAGAGAAAGGGAACCCCCATCTTTTGCTTCCTCCAGGACCATCTGGGAACCAGCCATAGCCCTCCCCCACATCACCCACTCCTCCTCACCTCTTGGTTTCTATTTCAGTCCATGAAATCTATTTTTACTCAGTAGATTTAAGTGGGACAGACCCCCACCCCCACCCTCAGTGACTGGGTTGCATTGGTAGGAGTGTCTTTGTGGTAATGATCTGGGTCCTGAAACAATTTGGGAAGACAGCAGGGCTTTGAAACTGGCTGTATTTCCTCTTTTTATGATGGTTCATTTTACATTTTTATTGGCTCTCCGCTGATTGCTCCCGGCTCTCTGACGGGATGTGAGATGCGCTGACATTTCTAGAGATCAATATATTAATAAATCACGAAGTTCATAATGTCTGATTTGCTTCTAAATGAGACAGAACTATTATCACCATAAAGTTGCACATAAAATATGCCCAATTGTGATGTATTGTGTAGTCTAAGCAAAGGCATTGAGTGAATAACCTTTCCCCAAAAGAAGGAAACAATCAAAGCTGAATAACTTCATTAATAATTCAAGGTGTGTCTGCCAAGGCTTCATTTATTAAGTGCACAGTTAAGAGGCTTCCACACTGAGTCCTGGAGAGGAGGCTGGTACCTTGACACTGCCTTCTGCCTCTGGGCAGGCACACACATTCTCACACAAACTGACTACTGCAGCCCTCACATTTGGCAGTTCGTGTGCCAGCTAAGGGTAATGTCCAATGGCCTTCTCCAGCTAAGAAACCGACCAAGACAATACATACAATGACTGTCTGGATTATTAAGGGCAGAGGACACGAAGTCATGTGATAACTCCAGGGAGAAAGAGACAGGAAATTTTCTCGATGATTGTCACTTATTATGTTTGTTTGCTAATGCTTCAGGCACTGTTGCTGGTCTCATTACCCACAGATACCTTGCCCTGTTCCATGACCACCTTCGGTATGATACTCTTTCATCTAGAGTCTTGGGTCTGCAAAAGTCATTACAGTTCATCTAGACGATAATAGGCATGTTAGCCAGTCAGTATCCAACCTGAACTGACAATTGAGTGTCCTTTTAACAGAGTAAATCACAGAACAAGAAAATCCCCCTGTATGGAAATAAAGTCCATTTAATTAACTAGATCCACCAGGATACACATAATCATGACCTGCACGGTGTCTAACTATTTGACCATTGGATTCTGCTGTTGAGAATGCCCTTAAAATCGCCATCATAATACAAGCAAGGATTGAATTATGCATTTGGGCACCTGTTGTGCACACAGTCATTGTACAGACCTTATCTCACCTAGATTTACAGCTACAAGGCACATAGGATTATAACTCATGTTAGTCTAATAACCATATCCCTCCTAGGGACAGTGAGATGATCAGATCAATTCTAAAACTATTACTATGCTCTCTGAGCCCACCAAGCGAGGCACTTAATACAGCAGACACTCTCTCGGCTACTTCCTATTACTTCTCTGCTTGAGCTATCCCGTATGATGTGCGGAAGTTTATGTTTGCACTAGCAACAAGGAGAAGGCTTATTTTCCTCGATTACAAGGACTAAGCTGACTGGATGAAATTAGCTTTGATTCTTCAGCATACCGATTTGAGATAGTTGAACATATGCCGCATATCCTAAAATAGCAGTGGCCATATCCGTGGGCCCCGTTATCCTGGGGGATTATGTTCCCCAAACGAGAACCACTTTACTCCTTCACTTCACATTGGTAGCTTGGATCAGGCCATGCGGAGAATAATGACACTAAGGACATTAATAAGTGGTATCCATCAGGCTTTCTTCCTTCCCAAGAGCAGCTCTTAGACATTTAAAACCCCACCAAAGCTAACGCTCTGTTTGGAGAACATCTTCACTTAGCAAGATGCCAGACTGCTCAGCAGGCTGAAATAGGGCTCCCCACACCTCACCAAGCCAGTGAGCTTCCATTGTGAGTAAATGCTGTGCTCATCTGAGATGAATCCTCTCAGACTCTCACTCTGAGCAGTTTCTTCAATTCAATTTCTCTTTATCCCTTCAAGTCTCCATCTTAAACTAAAAAAAAAAAAAAAAATACCCTTCCTGGAGACTTTTCATTTGCAATGAAGTGTCATCTCGGTTTCTTAGTCAAGGGAAGTAATAAGAACTCACCCATGTTTTCCTGATATTTCCTGCATAGAGATCCTAACTCTTACTCTTGAGATTGTTTTCCCCTACACAGGTCAGCCATGCTCATTAACAGGCCAGCTCCACAGGCTGGAAGATCAGGGTCACCATCCTGCTGAGTCCGAAGGAGAGCCTGTGGGGGCCTCCTCACTGCCCTCTGAATGCCAGCTGGTGGTAGGATTTGAACTTAGTTTGACTAATTGCCCCCTAGAGCTACGGAGACTGCTGGAACTACTAAGTAAACTGTCAACAATCTCATCTCAGGCACTTTTTCTGGACAAAATGGTTCACTTAAAGCATCATCTAGACACTTCTGCCTGTGTCTGCGAAGCTCCAAGGAGGCTGACAATTCTGACTTGCAGCATGGCTACAGGTTCAGCTGCAGAAGATATTGCTTGGAGACAAAGGGACATGATGGGCATGGCCAGCTCCTCTCCCAGAAGCACCTGGGAGAGTCCTAACATCTAGGTAAATCTTTTCCCTTCCCTTTTCACACTTGGTCCAAGAAAAAAAAAAAAAAGAATGAATGAATGTGACATCCTTGTGTAACAAACACTTAGGTGCCATGATCCGTACAGTGGCTGTGTGGACTTTCAATGGCTGTGTTAGGTTTCTGATAGGTAATTTCTGACAGTAAATGGTCACCTGCCAAAAAGCTGCAGAGGACATTCAACACCCTCATCCTCACAAATTCAGTGCCTTGTGGATCAGAAGACCAAGTGTGCCCTCCCATTGGGAGAAAGGTCAGTGAGCCCAGATAGACTCCACACTGAAGATCTCTCCCGTCATTTTATCCCCGGCTTCCCTTTTTTCTATAGGGCTGTTTCTTAGGAACGTTTTCAGGACAGAGGTGTAAATGAATGAGAAATGTATAAATTCAATTTTGCTTAAAAAGAGCAGGAGGGGTTTCAAGATTAAGAGAACAAACGCTTGAAGCAAAACATGATTTGAGTTTTATTGAACCAAGAAGACTGGAAAAATATCTGGAGCACTCAGAAAATCTTTATCAGGCTCAGCTTGGGCCCTCACGGGACTCATTGTTAAGTATATAAAAATCAGAGCTGACGAGCTGTGTGCCGTGTGTGTGTCCGAGAAGAGTTTGACTCACCCCAGAGACTCAGCTGTGAGAATCTAAATCTGAAGGTTTTGAGGGCAAACAGAACCTCTTCCTTCTCTGCTATATGCAAGTACCAAGAAAGATCTTTGGACCTGATTGTTGGGGAAAGCTACTGGTCAAAAATTACCACTGATCTCACCCTGAGCAAAGTGTTCATCTGAATCTAAGGGGAGGGACAGGGTAACATTGGTGAATGCCAGCCCATGATCACTAATGCAGCTTCTAATGTGCCTGGCATAATTCAGGGAACACTGAACCACTGTAAATATGATTTTAAGAGGGAGTACCGTGCTCTGTAGTGTTTGTGCATTGTCCTGTAAATTTTTTGCAGCTTTTAAAACCTCCTTCAACAGCATCTCACATGCTTTGACACTTCTTGTCATCGTAGTTTCATGCAAAATAGCGTGAGTGTTTTCGAGACACCAGTGATTTAGAAATCAATATGTTGATAAATCTGGAGAACTGGGCATTTTATAGGGCATGCTTGATCCCACGCTTGAAGACTTTGTTATTGATATCATGCTCCATTCCAGTTTACAAAATACATTCCGAGTAACTTCAGTCCTTCAGACTTCATGGAGACCAGCTCTAGGAAAAGATTTGGGTAAATGTTCTACATGCCCCCTAAAAAAAATGCTCTGTCTTTGTGATGGTTGGGTAGAAGCTGTTTGTATCACCAAGGTCAAGTTCATGTGTTGTGTCACTCAGAACTCCGATGCTAATACTGATGTTTTGAGCTGCTTAGATTTATATTTACTCTTTGAGAAATTCATATAAGCATACAATGTATTTCTATAATATCCATGCCCCCATATGCTGTGGGATGTTCTGTATGGCAAATGTGTTGCTCTGATTGGTCAATAAACAAATCACTGATTGGCCAGTGGCTAGACAGGAAGTATAGGCGGGACTAACAGAGAGGAGAAAAGAAAGAAAAGGCAGAAGGAGTCACTGCCAACCGCCACCCTGACAAGCAGCATGTGAAGATGCCAGTAAGCCACGAGCCACGTGGCAAGGTATAGATTTGTGGAAATGGATTAATTTAAGCTATAGGAACAGTTAGCAAGAGGCCTGCCACAGCCATACAGTTTGTAAGCAATATAAGTCTCTGTGTTTACTTGGTTGGGTCTGAGCAGCTGTGGGACTGGCGGGTGACAAGGATTTGTCCTGACTGTGGGCAAGGCAGGAAAACTCTAGCTACACCCATCTCTCTCCTCCATGTCTTCCTAGATAGCCCCTTCACACACACCAACTCTTTTTTTTTAAGAACCCACTGCATCTAATTAATGCTGCCCAGATATGCATGACTGTAGGGTCATCTACTGGAGTATGGTCACATGACCACACCCCTGAAAAAAGCTGACTCTTCCTTCCCTAGCAGCCATCAGAGGTCAATAGCTTGTTCTGAGAGAGAGGTGCTTTTAAATCTCCAGTTACGATTGTGAACGTGTTCTTTTTCCTTTTAGTTCAGCCAGTCTTTGCTTTATATATATTTGAAACAATACTGTTAATTCATACGGACTTAGAGTTGTCACATCCTCCTAAATGACCAGCCTTCCTACCTGATGAAACTCCTTTTTTATCTTTCCCAAAGTTTCTCACCTTAGCATCTATTTTACCTGATACAAACTTAGTCACTCCAGCATTGTTTCAAGACAGGGTTTCTCTGTGTAGCCCTGGCTGTCCTGGAACTCACTCTATAGACCAAGATGGCCTTGAACTCAGAGATCTGCCTGCCTCTGTCTCTTGAGTGCTGGAATTAAAATCATGTGCCACCACTGCCTGGCAAGCATTTCTTAATTTATGTTTGCATGGAGCATCCTTCAAGCAGCATTAGATTAAGGTACAGTTTTTAGCTGATGATCAGCATCTTGCATTGATGATTTTCTACTTAATGGTTGATTTTCATCAGTTTGACTCTAGAGTTTCATGTGGTTTTCTTTGTGTTTATGTTGCTTGGGATTTATAGAGCTTTCTAAATCTGTAGCTTCTTATGTTTCACCCATCTTTAAAAGTCCTTAGCATCTCCTCAAATATTGCTTCATCAATGTTATTTGTCTCCTTCCTTTGGGGGAGTTTTTAATCATGTATATGTATATGTATATCCATATATACATATACATGCACATATAGGTATATATGTACATATTTTATCTTCATTCTCTTCCTCCTTCCCAGTCTCTCTCTTTCCTTCTGCCTTTCCTGTTCTGTCTACCAAATCATCTGTTCTCTTTCACCTGTGTCTAATCTGTTCCAAACTTAGTCTGCTGCGTTTGGTGATGTGCGATGTATTTCTCAGTTCTACAACTCTTAATTGACATTGTGTGTACATTCTGGTCCTCTGATGAAATTCTTCAGCTTCTGGGATCTCTTTTCTTGAGCATATATCCATTGTTATTTTTAATTCTGTGCCTGGTCCATCTAATATCTGAACCATCTATGTATCTGTTGCTGTAATCATCTATTTCCCCTAGGTCTTGTCTTTAATACACCTAACAAATTCTCGTTAAATGGAGAACACAGCTTTTCTAATGTGGAAAATGTTTGGTTCAGTCTTCAATGTGTGGAAGGTAATGAAGACAAAGAAGCTGTATCTAGACAGGGCTTGCACTGTTTTGAGGCAAGCTATCCTCTTAGCTCTCTGTTCAAAGAGATGGGACATTTTAAAACTCTCTTTCCCAGTTGTCCTCTGTGGGAACTTCTTGGATATTATTATATGACCAGCCTTGATAATATACTTCCCAGGGGCTCAGAAGAGAAACTATGAACAGCGAGAACTATTTTGGGGAAAAGAATCTAAGTACACCAAGCTCTTTGTCCATCTACTTTATTCCTCTAGGATAAAATCCTATCTACACAGCTACAGTTCTGTACTCAAGCCTGGTTCCTTTCTGTTTAATTCTCTCTATATTTATCTACTGTCCTCTCTAAGTTCTATCTTAATTCTCTCATCTTAATTATGCCTCATCTAGGTCCTTCTCATCTCATTCTTACCCATCTAGTACTTTCCCATCTGGCTCTTCCTCATCCTCCATCTCGTCCTCAAGTCCTCCAGTCCTATCTTCCTCTATGTCTCCTTATACCTCTAAGTTCTCTTCCTGTCCCTGAGGTATCCAGTTATCAACCCAAGAGATATCGATCCTCTGGCAGAGCAAGGTCACCAGGCTTGAATTCTTATGGGGTCATAAAGGCAGGTAAGAATTTTTCCCAGGCAGTGACCATCAGGTTTTCTTTTACAACCCAAAAATGGGAGTGGTAAAGGAGGAGGTCAATTGAGAGCTAATGATCAGTTAGTATATCAAGAAGAGGAATTTATGTGCTCAATCTACATTCCTAGAAATAGTTAGGTAAGAAGTTAGGAGTCTATAATGTTAGTAATAGAAAAAGAGGGTCTCAGATTGCAGAAAAAATAAAGCTATCTGCCTGACCTAGGGAATAGGTGTCATTTCCATAAGAGTGCTACCTTAGTTCAGGAGATCATTTGGCCTTGGATGCTTGATAGGTATTTTAGATAAATACACTGTTAGGAGTTCTTGGAAGCACACAAGAAAATCATTTTAGGAACCAGCTAATATATATACAAAAGCTAAAATATCACCAAGGCTTCTTATGCCATGGCTTGACCTTCAGAAAAGTCCTTGACTTTTCCAAGTAGTAGCTTTTGTGATAGTAGCTGGATTCCATTATGTTTTCCTGCGACTTGCAGCAGGAGTTCAGCTCAGCTGCAGAATAACCCTCCTTATTCGGTCTTTTAGCTTCTGTGTTTTCACAAATTCTGGCCCCTTGTCCCTTTTTCCTTCGAGACTCAACTAAGTTTTCTTTCTCTTCGGAACCTTCTCTGACACCTCTCCTGTCTGGTCCTGTGTGACACAGCCATTTCCGAATGGGATGGCAGAAGTCACAAAGCCAGCACAGCTGCTTAACCAAGATCCAGCCAAGCTGAGCCACGTGATGGCGGCTGTGCCACCTTTGGTTTTCATCTTCACCTGTTGCATACTTGGGACACTTTTAATATTTGTACAGTTTGGGGATATTAAATTGATAGAAAATTTCTTATGAATCATTTATGCCTTCTCCCAGAAATGCTGCTTCTAAGCTTCCCCAGGACAGTCCTGGACATACTATTGCCCCCGCTTTTAGGGAGATATCCTTATCTACTTGCAAGTCTTCCTTATATGCCTTAGAGGTTGTGACACATAAAGAAGCCAGGGATCTCTTCATGAGGCTATGAGACACTTTTGAAACATCCGTTCCTGGCTGATGCAAGAATAAGATATTCAAAGTAAACTCAAAAAGGTCAACAAGATTCAGTGGGCTAGAGGAGTTGGACACAGTTCAGATTATAAGCTTCTTCCCACTATATACTCAGACAATTACGTGGCATATACCTCTGCCCTACACAGAGACATATTGATGTGCAATGTGTAGAGTGGAAAGATGATAAAAGAATGAAATGTCAAGACTTCTCTTTCTTAGGAAAGTTAGCCCATGCAGAGCCACTGTGGTGTCATGTGACCAAGGAACAACAGAATGCCAGGGTTAGACATATAGACAAATTCTATAAAGATACAAAATGTAAACATTGTATTATGCCAAAATTTGAATAATAACTGCAGCAGCTTTAGCCTGAGGATTTTTCCTGGGCATTCTGACAACTAAGAGTTAATAATACACTGTTTGTGACATGGCAACATGCCCAGTTTGGCTTGGAAATTTCATTTTGTTCTAGCATCCTTGAAGAAACCAAAGCTACCAGCCTGAGCACAGGCTGTCATATGCCTCTAGATTCTCAAAAATTGGGTTATGGGGTTAATGAGTAAGAATGTTAACTGTTTATTAATGATGTCAAAATTTGAGGAAAATAATTGGAAATGATAACTCTGTTCTGTCATAGTTTATCAATGATGACTTTAAGATGAGCAAAAGGAAGTGAAACACATGTCCAAAAACAAAAATGATATGATCTATGTTTGGGAACATCATGAATGTATCCCTACTTACTAGATTCTGTATAAATAAAGAAGCACTCTGGCTGCTAGTCAGGCTGCAAGGTTCTCCCAACCACCATGGCCTGGCTCACTTCCTTCCCTCACCAACTCCTTACATCCTCTGCTGGGACCTATCCACTGCCAGGGTTGGCTCCCGGCACCTGTGCTTTGGGGACATGGCATTAAGTAGTAGCTCCTTCCCCTCTGGTCCCTGTTCTTAGCCACAGCCCTGCTGTTCTGGAATGATTTGCCAATGAAGAGCTTAAGACCCCAGCTCATAGCATCCTATATTATACTGGCACATGTTATATGTTTTAAATGTTAAGTTCTTTGATAGTATCCAAGAATTGGAGAACATACATCTTTTATTCGTGACTGCTCTTAAAAAGTGTAAATATCTGAACTCAGTTCATGAAAACAGCTGGTTGAAAACAGCTCATCCTCTCAGCAAGTAGTTGCTCTCTAGTTCTCAGCTACACTCGCCTCACATGCCCATCATCTGTACTCATCCAGCTTACCTTCCAGTGATCCTTGGTACTCCAGCTGCAGCCTCTGGTCTGCTTGTGTGCCTCCCCACCAACATCATGGCTATCGTAGACAGATGTTGTATCTTTTCATTTCTTCTAGTACCTGTCACATTTCTGGCAGGCCAGAGAAGATCAATTCATATTTGTAAATACATGAGTAAGGCAGTAATATTATTCTCTGTAATACTATAGCACCAGACCCTTGACATGTATGTGTCAAAACCCATAGAACCACCAAGCACAGTGATTGAAATCTACCATGAAGAATGGACTTCCCATTTTTACTAATGTGTCAGTATCAGCTCATCGATCATTAGTACATCAGCTTTGAACAAATACGCTGCACCAGTACAGGATGCTACCAGGAAACTTCTCAGGACTTTCTGGGGAACCTTTCTACAAATCTAATACTGCTCTAAAAACATAGCCCACAGAGCTAGAGATAACTCAGCAGTGAAGCCTACTTGCTGCTCAGTCATGAGGACTGGAATCTTAGCACTCAGGTCAGAGGGCTCGCAAATGCCTCTAACTCTAGCTCCAAGTGACCTGATGCCCTCCTCTGACCTCCCAAGCACTTGTACACACACACACACACACACACACAGAGAGAGAGAGAGAGAGAGAGAGAGAGAGAGAGAGAGAGAGAGAGAGAGAGAGAGAGAATAATTTTCCAATTTATTTTACATCCCACCTGCAGTTTCCCCTCCCTCCTCTCCTCCCCTCATTCATTCCTCCTCCTCTTCTATTCAGAAAAGGACAGGCCACCCATGGACATCAACAAAACATGACATAAAAAGTTGCAGTAAGACTAAGC
This sequence comes from Peromyscus leucopus, assembly GCF_004664715.2. Classification (NCBI taxonomy): domain Eukaryota; kingdom Metazoa; phylum Chordata; class Mammalia; order Rodentia; family Cricetidae; genus Peromyscus; species Peromyscus leucopus. The sequence continues at coordinate 4,566,413 of NC_051086.1, forward strand.
ACCTTCTCTCCCTCATATTAAAGTTGGACAAGGCAACCCAGTAAGAGGAATAGGGTCCCAAAAGCCAACAAAAGAGTCAGAGACAGCCCCTGCTCCCACAAGAAGATCAAGCTACACAACTGTAACAAATATGCGGAGGGTCTAGGTCAGTCCTGTGCAGGCTCCCTGATTGTCTCGGTTCAGTCTCTGTGAGCTCCTATGAACCCAGGTTAGTTGATTCTGCGGAGTGTTTTTTTGTAGTGTCTGACCTCTCTAGTTTGTAGTCCTTCTTCCGTTCTTCCACTGGATTCCCCATGCTCTCCCAAATTTTGGCTGTGGGTCCACATCTGTTTCCATTAGTTGCTGGATGAAGCCTCTCTGATGACAGTTAGACTAGGCACCAATCTATGAGTATAGCAGAATATCATTAGGCACCATTACACTTATATTTTTCTTTATTTTTTATTTTTATTTATTATTTATTTATTTTTGCCAGTCATATTTGGTTCTGTCCTAGGTCTTTGGGTCCTGACACTCCAGGTAGTGTCAGGGGTGGCCTGAATCAGAAGCTGGACCAGTCATTGGTTGGCCACTCCCACTCTCTACACCACCCTTACTCCAACACATCCCATAGGCAGGACAGACATGAGTAGGTTGAAGGTTATGTGGCTGGCTCAATATCCCAACCCTCCACTGGAAGTCTTGCCTGGCCACAGGAGATGCCCACTTGAGGCTATGTGTCCCCTATTGCTAGGAGTCTCAGCTGGAGTCATCCTTGTAGATTCCTGGGAGTTTCCCTTTCACTAGGTTTCTATCTCACCCTGAAATGTCCCCCTTTCCAATCATCTCCTCTGCCACCCAACCTGATCCCTCATGTTTCCATCCCTACCTGCCACCAGTCCACCCAGGAAATCTGTTCTACTTCCCCTTCCCAGGGAAATCCATGCTTCCCTCCTTGGGCCCTCCTTGTTCCTGCCCTCTCTGGGTCTGTAGATTATAGCATGGTTAACCTTTACTTTATAAGTGAGTACATATCATGTTTGTCTTTTTGAGTCAAGGTTACCTCACTCGGATGATTTTTTAATAGTTCCATTCATTTGCCTGCAAATTTCATGATGTCATTGTTTTTAACAGCCGAGTGATGCTCCATTGTGTAAATATATCACATTTTCTTTATCCATTCTTTAGTTGAGGGACACCTAGGTTATTTCCAGTGTCTGGATATTATGAATAAAGCTGCTATGAACAAGGTTGAGCAAGTGTCCTTGTGGTATGATTGAGCATCCTTTGGGTGTATGCCTAAGAGTGATACAGCTGGGTCTTGAGGTAGATCGATTCCCAGTTTCCTGAGAAACTGCCATATTGATTTCCAAAGTGGCTGTACAAGGTTGTACTCCCACCATCAATAGAGGAGTGTTCTCCTTGCTCCACATCCACTCCAGCATGAGCTGTCCCTTGTGTTTTTGATTTTAGCCATCCCTGACAGGTGTAAGATGGAATCTCAGAGTCATTGTGGTTTGTATTTCCCCAATGGCTGGGGATGTTGAACATTTCTTTAAGTGTTTCTCAGCCATTTGAAATTCTTATGTTAAGAATTATCTGTTTAGATTTGTACCCCCACTTTTAAGTTGGATTATTTGGTTTATTGATGACTAATTTCTTGAGGTCTTTATATAATTTGGAAATTAGCCTTCTGTCAGATGTGAGGTTGGCGAAGATCTTTTCCCATTCTATAGGATGTCATTTTGTCCTATCGATAGTATCTTTTTCCTTACAGAAGCTCTTCAGTTTTGTGAGGTCCCATTTATTAATTGTCGATCTTAGTGTTTGCAATATTGGTGTTCTAGTCAGGAAGTTGTTTCCTGTGCCAATGCGTTCAAGACTATTTCCCACTTTTTCTTCTGTCAGGGTCAGAGTATCTGGATTTATGTTGAGGTCTTTGGATTTGAGTTTTGTGCAGAGTGATAGATATGGATCTATTTGCATTCTTCTACATGCCAACATCCAGTTAAACCAGTACCATTTGTTGAAGATGCTTTCTTTTTTCCATTGTACAATTTTGGCTTCTTTGTTGAAAATAAGATATGTGGATTTACATCTGGGTCTTCAATTGACCCACCTGTCTGTGTTTATGCCAATACCATGTAGTTTTTATTACTATAGCTCTGTAGTAGAGCTTGAAATCAGGGATGGTGATATCTCTGGAAGTTCTTTTATTGTACAGGATTGTTTTAGCTATCCTGGGTTCTTTGTTTTTCCACATAAAATTGAGTATTGTTCTTTCAAGGTCTGTAAAAAATTGTGTTGAGATTTTAATGGGGATTTCATTGAATTTGTAGATTATTTTTGATAAGATGGCCATTTTCACTGTGTTAATCCTACTAATCCATGAGTGTGGGAGATCTTTCCATCTTCTGATATCTTCTCCAGTTTCTTTCTTCAAAGATATGAAGTTCTTTTGATACAGGTCTTTCACTTGCTTGGTTAGAGTTACACCAAATTGTTTAATATTATTTGTGGCTATTGTGAAGGGTATTGTTGCTCTGATTTTTTTCTCAGCCCTTTATCATATAGGTGGACTACTGATGTTTTTAGTTAATCCTGTATCCAGCCACTTTGCTGAAGGTGTTTATCAACTGTAGGAGTTCCCTGGTAGAATTTGGGGGGTCACTTATGTATACTAATATAACATCTGCAAATGGCAATACTTTGACTTCTTCCTTTCCAGTTTGTATTCCCTTGATCTCCTTTGTCTTATTGTACTAGCCAGAACTTCAAGTACTATATTGGATAAATAAGCAGACAATGGACAGCCTTGTCTTATTCCTGATTTTCCTGGAATTGCTTTGAGTTTCTCTCCATTTAATTTGATGTTGGCTATAGATTTGCTATACATTGCCTTTATTATGTTTAGGTATGTTCCTTGTATCCCTGATCTCTCCAAGATTTTTGTCATGAAGGGGTGTTAGATTTTTGTCAAAGGCTTTTTTCAACATCTAATAAGATGATCATGTGGTTTTTCCTTTCAATTTGTTTATATGGTGGCTTACATTAACAGATTTTCATATGTTGAATCATCCCTGCATCTCTGAAATGAAGCTTACTTGATCATGGTGGATTTTATTTTTGATGTGTTCTTGGATTCACCTTGTATTTTATTGAGTACTTTTGCATCTATGTTAATGAGGGATATTGGTTTGTAATTCCCTTTCTTTGCTGAATCTTTGTGTGGTTTGTGTATCAGGATGACTGTGGCCTCATAAAATGAATTTGGTAATGTTTCTTCTGTTTCTATTTTGTGGAATAATTTGAGGAATGTTGGTATTAGCTCTTCTTTGAAAGTCTGGTAGAAATCTGCACTAAAGCCATCCTTGCCCTGGGCTTTCTTTGGTTGGGAGACTTTTAATGACAGCTTCTATTTCCTGAGGGGTTATAAGTCTGTTTAAATTATTTATCTGATCTTGATTTAACTTTGGTAAGTGGTATCTATCAAGAAATTTGTCCATTTCTTTTAGATTTTCCAATTCCAACTTAAATTTCTGGATTTCCTCGGTGTCTGTTGTTATGTCCCCCTTTTCATTTCATTTTGTTAATTTGGATATTCTCTCTGTGTCTTTCAGTTAGTTTGGATAAGGATTTGTCTATCTTGTTGATTTTCTCAAAGAACCAACTCTTTGTTTCATTGATTCTTTGTATTGTTCTCTTTGTTTCTATTTTACTGATTTCAGCCCTCACTTTGATTATTTCCTGCCATCTACTAATATTGGGTGTGTTTTCTTCTTTTTTTTTTTTTTCTAGAGCTTTCAAGTGTGCTGTTAAGTTGCTAGTATGATATTTCTCCAAATTCTTTATGCAGGCACTTAGTGCTGTGAACTTGCCTCTTAACACCTATAGCAGGGTCCTTGCTGTTGTTCCCTTTGGGGGTGGGGGCCAAGTAGGCACAGAGTCAATGGCACACAGACTCTGGAAGAATGTCAAAACAACAAACTCAGATTATTCAGTTAGAGGCAAGCCTTATATACCCTCGGGGGAGGGGGGGAGGTCTGATGAATATGCATCAGCTGGTGTGACATAGCTGTCTCTCATTGGTCCAGGTCATCTCCAGATCATGTTTCAGCTGCTGTTGCTAAGGCCCTTAGGCAGACCCAGGTTGGCTCTCAGAACGTATCTTTTTTACTTGGCTGGGCCTCAAGCCTGCTAGGGATGAGTCATCCCACAAGCAACACTTTCATTATGTCCCATAAGTGTGAGTATGTTGTGAATTCATTTTCATTGAATTTTAGGAAGTCTTTAATTTCTTTCTTATTTCTTGATACAGCAGTCATTCAGTAAAGAGTTGTTAAGTTTACATGAGTTTATAGGCTTTCTGTTGTTTCTATTGTTGTTGAAATCCACCTTTAATCCATGGTGGTCTGATAGGATGCAGGGGGTTATTTCAATTTCCTTGTATCTATTGAGACTTGCTTTGTGACCGAGTATGTGGTCAGTTTCAGAGAAGATTCTGTGAGGTGCTGAGAAGAGAGTGTATTCTTTTGTTTTGGGGTGAAATGTTCTGTAGATAACTGTTAGATCTGCTTGGTTCATAATGTCTGTTAGCCCCAGTATTTCTCTGTCTAGTTTCTGCCTGGATGACCTGTCTATTAGTGAGAGTGGGGTATTGAAATCTCCCACTATCAATGTACAAGGGACGATGTGTGATAAACTTTAGTAATGTTTCCTTTACAAACGTGGGTGCCCTTGTGTTTGGGGCATAGACGTTACGAATTGAAATGCCATCTTGGTGGATGTTTCCTTTTATGAATACGAAGTATCCTTCCACATCTCTTTTGATTAATTTCAGTTTGAAGTCTATTTTGTTAGAATTAGAATCACTACACCAACTTGCTTCTTGGGTCCATTTGCTTAGAAAATCTTTTTCCAACCCTTTACTCTGAGATAATGTCTGTCTCTGATGTTGAGGTATGTTTCTTATATGCAGCAAAAGGATGCATCCTGTTTTTGCAACCGTTCTGTTAGCCTGTGTCTTTTTATTGAGGAATTGAGTCCACTGATATTGGACTCAAGATATTAATAACCAATGATTGTTCATGCCTGTTATTTTGGTGGTGGTGGTGGTGGTGGTGTGGTGGTGGTGGTGGTGGTCGTGGTAGGTGTGTGTTTGTGTGTGTTTTCCTTCTTTTGATTTTGCTGGTGTGAAATTATTTCCTGTGTTTTCATGAGTGTAGTTAACCTCCTGAGGTTGGAGTTTTCCTTCTAGCACCTTCTGTAAGCCTGAATTTATAGATCAATACTATTTAAATTTGACTTTGTCATGAAATATCTTGTTTTCTCCATCTATAATGATGGAAAGTTTTGCTGGGTCTAGTGGACTGGGCTGGTATCTGTGGTCTCTTAGAGTCTGCAGCACATCTGTCCAGGTCCTTCTGACTTTTAGTCTCCATTGAGAAGTCAGGTGTGATTCTAATAGTTCTGCCTTTATATATTACTTGGTCTTCTTTTCCCCTTTTCTCTTTAACACTCTTTCTTATTTTTGTACATTTAGTATTTTGATTATTATGTGGCAAGGGGACTTTCTTTTCTGGTCCAATCTCTTTGGTGTTCTGTAGGCTTCTTGTGCTTTTATAGGCATTTCATTCTTTGTGTTAGCAAAGTTTTCTTCTATGATTTTGTTGAAGATATTTTCCAGGCCTTTGAGCTGGGTATTCTTCTCCTTCTTCTATTCCTGTTGATTTTAGGTTTGGCCTTTCCATAGCGCCCAGGATTTCCTGGGTGTTTTATGTTAGGAACTTTTTAGATTTAGCATTTTCTTCGACCATTGTATCCGTTTCTTCTGTTCTATCTTCAACGCCTGAGATTCTATCTTCCATCTCTTGTGTTCTGTTGGCGATCTTGCATCTGCAGTTCCTGTTCACTTACCTATATTTTCCATCTTCAGGATTCTCTGTTTGTGTTTTCTTCATTGCTTCTATTTCTATTTTCACATCTTGGATGGTTTTACTCATTTCCTTTACCTGTTTGTGTTTTCCTGGATTTCTTTAAGAGGTTTGTTCATTTCCTCTTAAAAGGCCTCTATTGTCCTCATAAGATTGGATTTAAGGCCATTTTCTTGTGTTTCCACTGTGTTGGAATATCCAGGGCTTGCTCTAGCAGGACAGCTGGGTTCTGGTGGTACCATATTGCCCTGGGTGTTGTTGATTGTATTCTTATGCTGGCCTCTAGTCATCTGGGGTTGGGGTTATTATCAGTTTAGGTGCTGATTTCTGAGTTTATCTTTGTTGGATAGATGCTTTTTGGATGCCCCCCCCCCCCGCTTCCTGTTTCCTCTATGGTCATCTGGCCTAAGTGGCCTGTGGTTCTGGTGACCAGCAAGTCTTCAGGTCCAATAGTGACCTGAAGGGGTTTTGGTGGGCCTACTTGGCCTCTGGGGTTTGGGGTGCTCACTTTGTTTCTGAGGTTCTGGGGGTCTGGGAATTGCTGGGGTTTTGGTGGCCTGCTTGGCCTCTGGGGTTTGGGGTGCTCACTTTGCTTCTGATGTTCTGGGGTTCTGGGAATTGGCATGGCCCCTTGGGTTCCAGATACCGGTGTGGTCTCTGGGGTTCCAGGTACCTGGGGTTCCTGGGGCTCCTAATACCAGTGTGGCCTCCAGTAGAACAGGAGTCATCTGCCAGGTTGTGGGCTACGATATTGACCTAGGGGAGGAGGTGCTGTTGGGGGCTACTGGGCAGGCTCTGGGGTTCCTAATACCGACATGACCTCCAATATGGTGAGAGTCTCCTGCCAGGGGTTGTGGGCCAGAATGTGGAGCTCAGGGAAGGGGGTGCTGTTGGGGACTGCTGGGTGGGGCGTAAGGGGTATTAGCAGGTGGTGGGTGGTGTCTTATCTGGGACATAGCCTCCAGTAGAGCAAGAGTCCTGGGGCGGGGGGGGGGGGGGAGACAGGATGGAAAATTAAAAATTTAAACACAGCCCATTAGAACTGGTGATGGCTAAAAGGGTAAGACTACTTTTCACCAAACTTTGTAACTTGAACTTGATCTCTGGGATCCACACGATGGAAGGAAAAACCAACTGCACAAGTTGTCCTCTGACTTCCACATATGTGCCGAGACATTTACACATGCACACATGCGTGCGCACGCACACACACACACACACACACTCTCTCTCTCTCAAATGCCACTAACCAGAGTGAGCAACAGGGCCTAAATCCAGTAAACTGAATTTCTCCCACTGATGCAGATGAGGAGACAATGAATACCCAGCTCTCTGTACTGCCCCTCTTGGGAACAGCATGGGCAGAAGCCGTTCCAGTCTGAGCTATTAGGGGGTGGAGGGACTAAAACACAGTGGGGATGCTGGCTGGACTGTCGGACACACCTTTGGTCAAGGGTGCTGGCAAGACAGGAGGCAGCTCAAAGAGGAGCCCGCAGAGAAAGCAGGACTGGCCAGCACATGGATCCGAACAGCCAGCAGCAAGGCGTCAAGCAGAGCTCCCTGGGAACTTAGACTCGCCCAGCCCACCTGTTATGGGGGATTTTCCAGATCTGATTTTTCTCCAGTGTTTCATACATGGCACAGTAAAAGACTTCAGCTGCTCACACACCCCAATATGCTAATTCTTAACATCAATAGTACTTCATTCTTTTCTGCATCTGAGTTGTTTATCACGCTTAAGAAAGGAGGAGAGAAGCCAAACTGTGTAGCTTGTAAGCTCCATGAGAGCAGGAAACGGAATTGTATATTCATTGATGTACAATAATAGACGCTTCACCAATAGTTGTTGAAGAAATAAATTGCTCTACAAGATCCATAGCTAAATCACAAAGAAGAGAGAGGTAATGAGGCCTTCTCATGGTGGAGGGTGTCTTAAAAGCCACTCCTCAATCAAACCTGTGGGTATTTCCAGGAAGCCATCCACATCTGTGCATCCTCGCCACATGTCATCCCATCTCTCTTCAGGCTGCATGACTGCATGGCTCAGAGCATGCTGGATGAGCCCTGCTGGTAGTGTGGGCACTGGGAGTTGACCCAGTGCTCTGCCTGTTCTCACTGTGGGAAAGGGATGGGAAATCTAGACTCTGCTCTGCTCGTGAGAGGCCCCTTGCATATGTGAAGCTGGATGGTGACCAGGACTTCCTCGAAGTGCCTCTCTAATAACAATAAAAGTGTGCTGTGCTTTTTAAATGAATGAATTTGGTAAAATGTTTTCTTACTTTTTCCTAGACATCGCCTGGTGGTATTACCAGTATCAGAGAGGTAAAAAAAAAAAAAAAAAAAAAAAAAAAAAGTCTACACTAACTAACTTGACTGTCTCAGTTATATTACTTGGAAAGGAAGAATTTCTCAATCAAGTATATATTCTGCAATTTGTTTTCTCATTCACCAGATTTTTGTGCTCCTTGTTAGCAAACTCAGTTTGTGTAGAAATGGCTAGGGATGTTCTCTTAGGGTTGAGGTTTAAGAAAAGCTTTGTTCCTCCTAAGAGACTCATATTTTTCCTTCCATGATAATTGAATGTCCATAAAATAAAGCTCAGAACTATGTTGTAGCTTAAGTATATTAACTGTTTAGAACAAATGATCTGAATTTCTCTGTTCTCCTCCCTTCCCACAACATGGTCCAGAACTCCAATCAAATCAGCATTTTCTGAAGCAGTTTTTTTGTTATTTGTTTTTATTCTATTATTTAGTTCCTATGGTCTACTTCAAATGCTTTGTGAAATAAAATAGAATGCTTAAATAGAGAGAGGAGAAAGGCAGGTGGTGGGGAGGTTAAGCAGATTTGTATCAAGATCCAGACTCAAGATCAGTCTCCAAGCCACACAGGCAGCTTAAGGGCATTAAAAAGAGCCTGAGGCGATGCATGCATGGTGCACACCTTTAACCCCAGCACTCCAGAGGCAGAGGCAGTTGGACCTCTGCGAGTTCATAGCCAGCTTGGTCTACAGAGTGAGCTCCAGGACAGCCAGAGATGCTT